>NC_069501.1:150303427-150603427 GCF_027579735.1 Bombina bombina | reverse complement strand
TATTAGACTAAAATTGCATTAAACTATATTAAACTATTAATTAACCTATTCTATTATACTAAAATTACTTTAAACCATATTAAATTAATAATTAATCTAACCTATTATACTAAAATTACATTAAACTATATTAAACTAATAATTAACCTATTCTAATTTTTATAATAAAATTACATTAAATATATTAAATTAATAATTAACCTAACCTAACTTTTATACTAAAATTACATTAAACTATATTAAATTAATAATTAATCTAACCTAACTTTTATACTAAAATTACATTAAACTATATTAAATTAATAATTGATCTAACCTAACTTTTATACTAAAATTACATAAAATTACAAATTAAAATAACTATATTATATATTTAAACACCTAACCCTACTCAAATAATTTAATTCTACACTAAAAAATTACAAAGTTACAAAAAACTAACACCTAGATTACGAGTTTTGCGTTACAGGCTATGCGGTGCTAACGAGCAGTTTTCTCTCACCGCTCACTTACCTGCAGCGCTGGTATTACGAGTTTTCAGAAACCCATCGTTAAAAGACAAGAATTAAGCGTTGAGCAAAATTTTACTCATTACTGCACTCCAATACCAGCGCTGCTTAAGTCAGCGGAGAGCTGGTGTAACGTGCTCGTGCACAATTTCCCCATAGGAATCAACGGGGAGAGCCGGCTGAAAAAAAGTCTAACAACTGCAAAAAAGCAGCGTAAAGCTCCCTAACGCAGTCCCATTGATTCCTATGGGGAAATTAAATGTATGTCTACACCTAACACCCTAACATGAACCCCGAGTCTAAACACCCCTAATCTTACACTTATTAACCCCTAATCTGCCGCTTCGGACACCGCCGCCACTTACATTATACATATGAACCCCTAATCTGCTGCCCCCAACATCGCCGACACCTACATTATATTTATTAACCCCTAATCTGCCGCCCCCAATGTCGCCGCCACCTACCTACACTTATTAACCCCTAATCTGCCGCCCCCAACATCGCCACCACTATATTAAAGTTATTAACCCCTAAACCTAAGTCTAACCCTAAACCTAACACCCCCTAACTTAAATATAATTTAAATAAATCTAAATAAATATTCCTATCATTAACTAAATTATTCCTATTTAAAACTAAATTCTTACCTGTAAAATAAACCCTAAGCTAGCTACAATATAACTAATAGTTACATTGTAGCCAGCTTAGGGTTTAGTTTTATTTTACAGGCAAGTTTGTATTTATTTTAACTAGGTAGATTAATTTATAAATAGGTATTAACTATTTAATAACTACCTAGCTAAAATAAATACAAATTTACCTGTAAAATAAAACCTAACCTAAGTTACACTAACAATTAAATCAATTTTCTACATTAAATACAATTAAATAAATTAAAATAAATTAGCTAAAGTGCAACAAACCCCCCCCCCCCACTATATTACAGAAAATAATAAACAAATTACAGAAATTTTAACTAATTACACTTAATCTAATAGCCCTATTAAAATAAAAAAGCCCCCCCCCCAAAATAAAAAAAACCCTAGCCTAAACTAAACTACCAATAGCCCTTAAAAGGGCCTTTTGTGGGGCAATGCCCCAAAGTAATCGGCTCTTTTACCTGTAAAAAAAATGCAAACAACCCCCCAACAGTAAAACCCACCACCCACACAACCAACCCCCCCCAAAAAATACTAACTAAAAACAACCTAAGCTTCCCATTGCCCTGAAAAGGGCATTTGGATGGACATTGCCCTTAAAAGGGCAGTTAGCTCTTTTGTAGCCCAAAGCCCTAACCTAAAAATAAATCCCACCCAATACACCCTTAAAAAACCTAACACTAACCCCCTGAATATCGACTTACCGGGAGACGTCTTCATCCAAGCTGGGCAGAAGTGGTCCTCCAGATGGTCAGAAGCCTTCATCCAAGCTGGGCAGAAGTGGTCCTCCAGACGGGCAGAGGTCTTCATCCAGACAGCATCTTCAGACGGAGTGGGTCCATCTTCAGGAACATCCTCTTCGGCCGACAACTACTCGACGAATGAAGATTCCTTTAAGTGACATCATCCAAGATGGCATCCCTTAGATTCCGATTGGCTGATAGAATTCTATCAGCCAATCGGAATTAAGGTAGAAAAAATCCTATTGGCTGATGCAATCAGCCAATAGGATTGAATTTCAATCCTATTGGCTGATTGCATCAGATGGACCCGCTCCGCGCTGGATGGATGAAGATAGAAGACGCCGTCTGGATGAAGACTTCTGCCGTCTGGAGAACCACTTCTGCCCGGCTTGGATGAAGACTTCTGCCCGTCTGGAGGACCACTTCTGCCCGGCTTGGATGAAGATGTCTCCCGGTAAGTCAATTTTCAGGGGGTTAGTGTTAGTGTTTTACTGTTGGGAGGGTTGTTTGTATTTTTTTTACAGGTAAAAGAGCTGACTACTTTGGGGCAATGCCCCGCAAAAGGCCCTTTTAAGGGCTATTGGTAGTTTAGTTTAGGCTAGGGTTTTTTTTTATTTTGGTTTTATTTTTTTTATTTTGATAGGGCTATTAGATTAGGTGTAATTAGTTTAAGTTTCTGTAATTTGTTTATAATTTTCTGTAATTTAGTGTTTGTTTTTTCTGTACTTTAGATAATTTAATTTAATTTAGGTTATTGTATTTAGTTAAAGGGACAGCTACCATAGAATTGTTATTGTTTTAAAAGATAGATAATCCCTTTATTACCCAATCCCCAGTTTTGCACAAACAACACAGTTATATTAATAAACTTTTTACCTCTGTGATTACCTTGTATTTAGGAACCTTCTTCCAGCCCCCTGATCACATGACTGTGACTGTTTATTATCTATTGTCTTGCATTTAGCATTGTAATGTGCTAGTTCTTAAATAACCTCCTGTGCCTGAACACAGTGTTATCTATATGGCCCACATGTACTTTCTGTCTCTTTGTGTTGAAAAGAGATTTAAAAAGCATGTGATAAGAGACAGCCCTCAAGGGCTTAGAAATTAGCATATGAGCCTACCTATGTTTAGTTTAAACTAAGAATACCAAGAGAAAAAAGCTAATTTGATGATAAAAGTAAATTGGAAAGTTGATTAAAATTAAAAGTCCTATCTGAATAATGAAAGTTTAATACTAGACTGTCCCTTTAATTGTATTTAATTTAGTTAATTTATTTAATTATAGTGTAGTGTTAGGTGTAATTGTAACTTATTTTATTTTACAGGTACTTTTGTATTTATTTTAGCTAGGTACTTATTAAATAGTTAATAACTATTTAATAACTATTTTACCTAGTTAAAATAAATACAAACTTGCCTGTAAAATAAAAATAAACCCTAAGATGGCTACAATGTAACTATTAGTTATATTGTAGCTATCCTAGGGTTTATTTTATAGGTAAGTATTTAGTTTTAAATAGGAATAATGCAGTTAATGATAGTAATTGTATTTATATTTATTTAAATTAGATTTAAGTTAGGGGGTGTTAGGGATAGACTTAGGTTTAGGGGTTAATAAATTTAATATTGTGGCGGCGACGATGGGGACGGCAGATTAAGGGTTAATAAGTGTTATGTAGGTGGCAGCGGTGTAGGGGGCAGATTAGGGGTTAATAACATAATGTAGGTGGCGGCGGTGTGGGGGGGCAGATTAGGGGTTAATAACATAATGTAGGTGGTGGCGGTGTAGGGGGGGCAGAATAGGGGTTAATAAGTATAATGTAGGTGGCGGTGGTGTCGGGGCAGCAGATTAGGGGTGTTTAGACTTGGGGTATATGTTAGGGTGTTAGGTGTAAACGTAATTTTTTTCTCCCATAGGAATCAATGGGATATCGGGCAGCAGCGAACATAAGCTTTCGCTGCTTTCTGACTCCAATTGATGCCTATGGCATCCGCCGCCTCTATGCAGGGCCGGAATAGTGCCGAGTGTACCTGGTAGAAATTTGTTAACTTGCAAAAGTAGTTAGATAGTGACGAATTTGCATTCAGAACATCTGTAATGACGTAAGCATCGATCTGTGTCAGACTTTGACCGGTGGATCGTATGTTACGTCACAAAATTCTACTTTTGCCCGGTCTATAGGGTTTGATAAATAAGGGGAATCAGGCTCGCCACAATTATGCTGCAGAATTCCAGCGTATTTGCGGTTGACGGCTTGATAAATAGGCCCCATAGAGTTAAAAGTAAGTTATATATAAGAATAGTATTTGTTTGTGCATTTTATGTTATTTAAACCATGATGGTACTATAGTCCTATGCTTTGTACAAGTCATTCAAGCTGGCTGACAATAGTGACACTGATACTGAGTTATATTTTCCTGGAAACTCTGTCTGACAATATGAGCACACATAGCCAGGTCATTATTAGCCAACTGTAATGTTTTTATCGAGTAGTATTTATTTTTGTGTAACTAAATCAGTTTGCTGTTGTACTCCTAAAGAAATAAAGTACTTCCAGATGTGAAAAGAAAACACAGTTTTAAAAAAAATTGGTTGTGACAGATGTGCTAAAAAGTGACAGGACCAACCACTTTTAATCAGTTCTGCACATTTTTGACACTATTTGTAATATATGTGTTTAAGATATGTCAGGATGAATTTAAAGGTTATAGTTGATAGACCTTATATACTTCATGGTATATTTTAGCAAAACAGGGATGTGTGTCAGATTCATAAATCAAAGATAATAAAAGTAAAGAGACTGTGGTTGCTTGCTTTCTACACCCGTAATGTAAAGGGGCAATCTACAAAACAAACGCTTTATGTTGGTGTTTCTTTACTGCACCTCCAATACCCTCCAATCTTTACTTCATTTTTTTAATTAAAGGGACATGAAGTCCATATGTTTTCTTTTATGATTCAGATACAGAATAAAATTTTTAAAAAAGTTCAAATGTACTTTTACTGTCAAATTTGCTTTGTTCTCATGTTATTCTTTGTTGAAGAGATATCTAGATAGGTAGCGTGCACATGCCGGAAGCACTACATGACAGGAAATAGTGCTGCCACCTAGTGCTCTTTCTAATATATAACATTGTTGCAAAACTGCTGTCATATAGTGCTGCAGACACGTGCACACTCCAGAGTTTACTTTCCTGCTTTTCATTAAAGAATAACAAGAAAACAAAGATAATTTGATAATAGAAGTATCTATCAAATAGAACCTTTAAAATCATCCTGACACATCTTAAACACATATATTACAAAAAGTGTCAAAGATGTGCAACGAGCGCAAAAAGCTTACTTCTAGCACAGTTATTGCTCGAGCGGGAGCATTAATTAGCGCTCCACTTGTAATCTTGACCAATATAAGTCAAATGAAAAGATGTTTAACATTGCATGCTCTTTCTGAATTGTGAAAGAACATTCTGGGGCTTCATGTTCCTTTAACTGTTTTCCATGAATAGTCTCTCTAGGATAATCATTGGATATTTTTTCTACTGGAGAGAAAAAGAAACATACTCATGGAAATAATCCTTTGGCTGATCAAAAACAATCTGCAGGGAATTTAACATTGGAAATGTTTTGTTTGGTTATCTTTGTTTTGCATCCAGATGACTGTAATACATAAGTTACAAATAATGTTCTTGCAAATCAGTTCTGGTTGGCAGAATATCCTATGGATGTTTTGGCTACATAAACTGACACCCCCCCCCCCCCTTTAATTCTTATCAGTATAAATATGATATGCTGAAAAAAATGACCAATACATTTAAATGCAGAAAACCATGATGTTTACAGTTATAGACTTCCCTAATACATCCAAAAATATGTAAAGTATATAATAATGCAGCAACATGTCATGCACTCTTGAAAAGGACATTGCTATAATTGATATTGTTGAGTATATATAAATAAGTAATGATTTGCAAATGATCTACATACAAGAATTACATATTTTATAAGCAATGTAAATTGTAGCATTCCAAAATACTTTTTTGATAAAAAAAAATGGGATTGGCTGTTTTTGTTTGTTTTTGTTTTTTTAAACTAAATTAACAGAATCTTTGCAAGTCAAAAACAGTCAAATTTGATAACTCCCATGAAATTACATTGCCATTTTTCCCATATTGTCACAATTTATGACCAACAATGTCTGATGATCACTGAAAACTAAAATGATTGCTAACCTTTAATATAAACATTTTTGTAGGCATAAAAGTCAAGGGTTTTTCTCAATGACTTCTCAGAAATCTGGTTGCAGCCGTGGATAGCTTCCTTTTTCTGCCACTTCCTGGGAGTGTAACCACTGTTCCTTTAACTTTGAACTTGCTGACTAAGCTTTCAACAGTGTCTCTAGGAACGTTCAGCACCTTCACTATCTTTTTGTATGCTGTTCAATGTTTGTGAAGGGCGATGGTCTCTTCTCTTAACTTTTTGGACCATTCTTTTGACTTAGCCATATTTCTAACATGCAGTCAAATGTAACGCTCAACAAACCCCTAGCCAGTTCAGGTTTTTTTTTATGTGTTCTAGCTCAAGCACAGCTGGTGCAACTAATGAAGCCCTTGATTAGTTGCATCAGGTGTGCTTGAGACAACACTTGTTTTGCATAGTTGTGCTGTTGTGATGGATTCTATTCAGAGAGTTGAATAATTTTGAGACTGCAGAAGTTGTAATTTCAGTTGAATTTGGGGAAACCATTTAAAGCATTCATTGTGTTGAGCTATTTCAATTGCTTTTGTTTGATTTGTTCACTGCAAACAGCTGAAAGTCTCTACATTTTTACAATAACCTGATTTGCAATGGGGGTTGAATATTTTTGATTAAAACTGTATATATATATATATATATATATATATATATATATATACACACACACCTTTGAGTCATTCCCAGTCCAACACCTTGTCATATACCATATCCCTTTACCCAGTCCAACACCTTGTCATATACCATATCCCTTTACCCAGTCCAGCATCTTGTGATATACCATATCCCTTTACCCAGTCCAGCACCTTGTGATATACCATATCCCTTTACCCAGTCCAGCACCTTGTCATATACCATATCCCTTTACCCAGTCCAGCACCTTGTCATATACCATATCCCTTTACCCAGTCCAGCACCTTGTCATATACCATATCCCTTTACCCAGTCCAGCACCTTGTCATATACCATATACCATATCCCTTTACCCAGTCCAGCATCTTGTCACATACCATATCCCTTTATCCAGTCCAGTAATTTGTCATATCCCCTTAAAACATTTCTTATACATTTATTTCTATTATAAACCTATATTTTACATTTAATATATATACTTTATTTTATTACATGTTATTACATGTTTTGTTATGCTTTTCTTGCAGCCCTGACACTTTACTTCAGGTCTCAAATCGTGCTAACATTTTTTAGCGCTCTTAAGTGTTGCGATGTTATATGAGCTAAACATTCTCTGTTAATTCTGTTTTACCCTGGACTTGTGATACCAGATTGCACGCTAATCTTAGTGAACTCCCGTGATATTGATAGTGCTCCATGGGCTATCATTAGGGCTCTACTTGTAATCTGGGAAAAAATCTAGAGTGCATTCTGTGAAATGCAGAACCCTGAAATTTGTATTATTTATTACAAGTAAAAACACACAGGGCTCCATTTATTAAGCAAACAATGTCTGTGTAATGTTAAATGCAGAAAGCGTATACTGTTGGCATTTAGCGAGGTCGAGCGGACATGATTCGCTACAGCAAATCATGTCAGCTCGACTATTAATAAATCCCACAGAGTTATCATTTGTAACTAGGGTTGCAACAATACCATTTTTTTAAGACCGCGTACAATTTCCGATACTTTTTTCAAATACTCGCCGATACCAAATACCAATTTTTTTATGTCATGTGACAATTTACCAAGCACAATACAGACTAATGATTTAAGATACCTTCTATAGAATTATAAAGAACTGTAACTCAAAAAGACATTATGAAATAATAAAACCATTTTATTTGAATGTTGTCACAAAGTTCGCAGAACATGTTAATAAATAAAAAATATTACAATAAAATATATTAATAACAACAATAAATAACAAATGTAAAATCACAACCAACCAAAAGTGCAATATAGTAAAACATATAACAGTGCACTGTTTAATCATGGGGAACAACACTATGGGCTCCATGAACTAAGCAGTCAGCGAGCTACCCGCATGTACAAAGCCGTCAATTATGTTAAAACTCGCATCTTTAAAATTGCGAGCGTACTTATCCGCCAAACCTCGCTACCTCTCCATTTTTCACTGTAATTAGACACATTTGACCACCAACTCGCCAAAAACGAATGTACTAAAATCTATTTGTCCGCTCGCGTCAATCTCCGCCCCCACTTCGTTATTTTTGCCTCGCCACCTTTTAGGTTGCGGGCAAGGTACAAAACAATAGGAAAGTCACTCTAGACGCCAGTCTAGACATATATAAAAGGCAGTAATATCAGCATTGTACTTACATTGTTCATTTCAGCAGCTATAGAGAGAATTCTGTTTTTGTTTATTCTCCGTGTGATGCAAATCCGGGCTAGAAGACAGAATACTGGAAATGTAGCTAATCATATCGTTAGAAGAAGGAGAGTTCGTGTCCCCCGTGTATTCCTTCCACGGGTTGGTTTGCACGGCCTTTCTGATCGAGAGATCATACAAAGATTCCGGCTTGATCGTGAATCGATATTACACCTGTATCGAGAGATTGAAGATCATTTGGAGCCGATGACTGCTCGTTCACAAGCTATTCCGGGACTTCTGAAACTATTAGCTGCATTGCATTTTTTTGCAACAGGCTCCTTTCAGGCAGTTTCTAGCGTCATTATTGGAATGAGTCAATCTGCTTTTTCACGCCACTTATCCAAAGTAATAGGGGCTATGATGGTTATTTTTCATCGATATGTTTGTTTGCCATCTACCCCTGAAGAATGGCAATCTATCAAGTCAAATTTCTATAGGATGGCTGGGATGCCCAATGTCCTAGGTGCCATAGACTGTACCCATGTTGCTGTAAGACCACTTCAAGCTCGTGAGGAGATCTATAGGAATAGAAAGCATTTCCATTCCTTCAAGAATGACATCAGCTTAGTCGCGGCGAGCGAGGTGTCAAATTTATCAATATTCCGCCACTGCTCGCGGCGGGCTAGACGTGTCTATTTATTGTGGGATTATTAGTACATAGCAGCAGCGGACACCATTTCACCCGCAGCGAATAACAGCGAGTTTAGCCGCGTCTAAAATGACGGATGAATTGACGGCTTAGTACATGGAGCCCTATGGGCTAGCTTACATTTGACTAGTAAGCTTTACCAATGCTCTCATTACATGTCCAACTCCATTAAAGTCTATAGAGTTGGAAATGTGAACAGAGCATTGTTAAAGCTTACCAATTAAATGTAATCTAAATCTAGTCCTATAATTGTAGGATGAGTGTTCATAGGAATTAACTTAATTTTTCCTATGAACACTCTTCCTGCAATTATATAAGCTAAGGTGGATGTTCCTCTAAGTACAGTATGTTTTGAATATCATTGGGCAAGATGAGAACTAGCAGTATTACAGGCAATCTAGCAATTAGAATATTTTTTTTAAATTTAGTGGCAAGTTCTTTTTAAGGAACAGAAGCATCTCTGAATGTTCAGCTATAAGTCTGTTTCTGCTATCAGTAAGGATGTTTGACTCTAAGCTGAACAGTCTTTCACTTTCCACACTACTGCATGGAGCAGAAATATAATTTTTGGGCCATTTTAGCCAGAGCTGGAATTCTCAGTTTATTAACTGCCTAGTACTTCAGTGGTTTGTCTGAACGAGGTACAGTGATCTCTCCTACAATAATACAAAATTTGTTTCGGATTCATTCGGATTCGAATAAATTCGTCTGGATTCGGTTTGGTTCGATTCGGAAATTCAGAATTTCGGTATGTGTTAGGTGGGATGTGCTGTGTATTAGACTAGTATTATGTACTGTATATTAGGTGTAACCCATAGCAGAGTAATATAACCTAATATACTGTACAATACTAGTGTAATCCATGGCCATCCAAATCTACCGAATAAATCCAAACTAATTCGGATTTATTCAGTAGATTCGGTACTACCGTAATTCGGAAATTCGAATCGATCCGAATCTCCGAATTTAACAAATGCTTCCGACTTTCGATTCATTCCCAATCGAAATGCACATGTCTACAAATAACAGCAATTTGTATTGGCAGAACAGAAGTGAACAATTTTTAGTTAAGTCTCCACTCCAGCTTAAAATGAGATGGGAACATGCAGTTTGAAAAAACGCCACAAGATGGCTTATGGGTAGATAGTGCAGGTATCGTTTTAAGTGTCGGAGCATTTTCACGAGTACAAGTACTCATGCAAATACTTGGTATCAGCACTGATACCGATATATGTTATGCAATATTCATATTTAATTAAGTATTTAACTATGTATTTACTGTAAATATTTCACATCCCAATGTTCTTCACATTGGGGAAAATGTTCTAAGTATTTTTAAATAGATATTCTTATATATATTTTCTTTCTTGAAATATATATATATATATATATATATATACACACAGGATATATATATATATATATATATATATATATATATATATATATATATATATATATATGTGTGTGTGTGTGTGTGTGTGTGTATGTGTGTATAGATATATATTTTACCAAAAAAATTCAGATATATACAGAAATATTTATTTATGAATAAATGGAGCATATTCTGCTATGTGAAGAAAATTGGAGCATGGAATATTAATAGGTTCATGTCAGTTGGCACTTGGGAAAATGTGATATAGTTTGCGCGACTTGTTGTGTTATTTTTTTCCCCACTTTTGGAACTCCATTGAAGTTTATGGAGGAAATACGTTAATGCAGTCACTGTATTCTAAGTTCGCCTTTTTGCATGTGTCGGGTTATCGCTTGAGCGAATTTTTTTTACTTTCAACTGTTGTTATATGCGCGCTACCCGACACGTGCAAAAAGCTTACTTCTAGCAGAGTTAGTGCAACAGCGGGAACGATAAATAGTGCTCCACTTGTAATCTAGCCCTAAATCAGTGCAAATTTTACAAAATAAAAATACGTCATATATTGCAATATTAATTAAAATGGTGTTCACTATAGGAGTTCCTAGAACACCATTTACTTAGAATACCTTCTTACTCTGTAAAACCTCTTGCATGCTGTTACTTTGTGCTATTTATGCTGACTTGGTCACTTTGTCCTTCCCTTTATTAGTGCATTTAATAGACATAGCAGTAACATACACTTTGTGTTGTCACAGCACTTTTAATGGGGGTTTATCCAAATCCTTTAAAAAAAACACATCTAATGATTTTTAGCAGAAAAACACCATCAAATTCTACGTTGTTTTTTTTGTTGATTAATAATTTGACATGTTTTTCTAGAGAATTGTGATTGACTCCTCTATTTGTTATTTGAATAGTGGAATGAATGGTGAGAGGAATTTTTGTCTTAACATTCTAAATGTTAAATAGATATTTGCTCTTTCATTTTATGTCCCTACCTTAATAAGTAGTAAATATATGGAAGCTGTGAGTTTAATGAACATAAGGAGAGATGCAAAGCTATCTGTCCCTCTGTACAATGCAGAGTATCTACGAGATACTTATCAAGAAAGTAAAAGAGTTTTATGCAGAGAAAAGTTACTAGTCAACTAGGGCAGGGTTTGTGTGGTCCCTAGTTTCATTTTGTGAAACTGGATAATAAATGGACATAAAATACTAAATAAATGCTGGCAATAATAATTAAGGATTGGCCAATGTTTTGCAAGATTTGAAAAATGAAACAAATTTTAACACATTCATTCATTTTTTTCGAATTGTGAATGTTTGCACAACATTCTAACATTCATTTAATGTAATAGTATTTCTAATGCTTTCTTTAAATGTAATAATCGATTTGAATTTTCTAATAATTTGATTTGAATTATGCAATATTCGAATTAAAATTTTTTGAATTTATATATTTCTAATAGTATTTCTAATGCTCTCTTTAAATGTAATATTCAAATTATGCAATATTCGAAATGGAAACATTCAAATTGATATATTTGTATCTAATATGTATCAATTTACTAAATTCCCTACCACATGAACTATTGAACTTCTAAATAGCATGTGTTAAATGTAATGTTACATTCAAAATTTCAAATGTGGACATTGAATCTAATTATAAACATTCAAATTCATAAGTGGCATTTGAAAACTATAAATAGCATTTAATTATAGATTTTTAAGAATATTCGTTCTTATCAACATTCGATTATGTAAATCGAATTTCTACAATAACATTTGTTCTAACATTCAAATTTGAATGTAAACACATTCACCCATCCCTAATAATAATGTATTCACTTCAAAGATTATCTTGAGAATTATATGTATATATATAAAAAAAGAAAAAAAAACAGAGCATCCTAGTCAGCAACAACTCATGCATTACTAAATAGAAACTATAAGGTTATACAGATGAGCAGATTAAAAAAGAGAGCATTTAGTAATTCATGAAGTGCTGCTGGTTATGATTCTCTGCTTTTTCCTTTAATACATTTTTTCAGCATCCCCTTGTATCTAATGATATAGGTAAAAACAGTGTTTTCTGCAAAAATATTATATACTGTGTATATATATATATATATATATATATATATATATATATATATATATATATATATATATATACATAAAAGAAGGAGACGCACTCGCCGAGTCTTTAACAAATGATGTATTTAATCCACCAGTGACGTTTCGGGGTAGTGAGCCCCGTCCTCAGACCAAAAAAATATGTACATAAATTACAGACTTATATTACCTTACCCTCCACCAAGATTCTATGCCGGAAATGTCCACAGCATTCCCCCTGCGCCACTGCGCAGAACCGGGGGTAGTCATGGCAACCGGAATCCACAATACTCACAATCTGACAGCAGACACCGGGTCCTACGGACACGCCCATCTGCACTGACAGTGCCAAAGGAAGCCGTAAGAGCCAGATAGTATTATACATGGCTAAAAGTAATTCTGCAGGAGAAAAATAATAATAACACATTAGCCGAAACATTTAGCAATGGTATCGCAAGGTCCCAGTATTCAATATGGCAGACAGTTTGCAATATATATCCCAAGGTTATATATCTGATATAGTATGAATACATTAAAGATAAACAAGCCATCTAGAAATGAATTTGTCAATGTATAGATAAGCCATAAATTAATAAATCATGACCGATTTTTATAGGAAGCAGTGCCAATCTAAATTTACATTTAGCCCATTCGGCATTATAGTATTCAGTGTATAAATCCATCTGGATTCTTTTTGTAGAAGTAGTTTGGCCCTGTCTCCCCCTCTACTGGGTCTGGGAACGTGATCAATGATAACATAACGTAAGTTAGACACCGCATGGCCAGCCTGCGCAAAATGTCTGGCCACAGGTTGGTCAGATTGTTTTTTATCAATTGCTACTCTGATTGCAGTGCGATGGTTGGCCATGCGGGTCCGCAGATTATCAATGGTTTTGCCCACATAGTATAACCCACAGGGGCAATGAATCAAATAGACAACATATTCAGTGGTACAAGTAACACAATGTCTTATGTAGAACTTTTTGTTGGTATGTGGGTGTACAAAGGACTTTGTAGCACTAAGTCCACTACACGTAGTGCATCCAAGACATTTGAAGCAGCCTGGTTTTGAACGCTTTAGCCATGTTGTTTTCGTATAGCAGTCAACCGGATCCACCTTGACAAGAATGTCCCGAATGGATCTGGATCTTTTGAAACTGACTCTAGGTGGTCCCATATTGACAAAAGGTAAAGTCTGGTCAGACTGCACTATTTCCCAGTCCTTCCTTAGTACTGCTGGTAAATTCTGTTTGTCCACAGTGTATGTTGTTATGTATGTCATCCTGTCGGTATCTGCTGTTCTAGTCGTTGCTCGTAGGGCTTCTTCCTGTGGCAGATCCCAGAATTGTTCCAGATGTTTATTTAGGTGCTGCTCATTATATCCCCGTTGAAGAAATATTGACTTCATTTCTAACAGTTGTTGTTTTCTATGTACAGGATCGCTATTATTTCTGACAACTCTTTTGAATTGGGAGATTGGCAGTGCCTGCTTTAGAGCCAGAGGGTGGCAGCTGGTAGCCTGGAGCAGGGAATTTCTGTCCGTAGCCTTACGAAAGAGTGTAGTGGAGAGACGGTTCTGGTTCTTATATATCCGTAAATCTAGAAAGTCTACAGATATTTCGCTGTACTCCATTTTAAATTGTAGGTTGGAGCGTAATTCGTTCAGCTGGTTGAACCATAGCAAGAGATCCTGTGCCGATCCGTCCCAAATTAGGAACAAGTCGTCTATATAGCGACAAAACATCTTTATATTGGGATGGGAGAATAGATCGGTATTGTATTGTTCAAACTCTGCCATGTATAAATTGGCAAATGATGGGGCCACACTCGACCCCATCGCTGTACCTAAAAGCTGTAGATAAAACTGGGTCTCAAATCGGAAATAATTCATAGTAAGGCAGTAGTTTAACATTTCCATGATCCACTCGGTATTTGGTCCCACAAAAGGATATCTTCTCAGGTGGTTGCGAACTGCCTCCATACCTTGGTTGTGTGGTATAATGGTATAGAGACTAACCACATCTAGGGTAACCAACAGTTCAGTCCCTTTTAGATCATCATATTGTTTAAGCTCTTGGATGAGGGCCATGGAGTCCAATAGAAAAGAAGGCATATTACAGACCATTGGCTGGAAAAGGGAGTCCAAATATGTGGCAATGGGCTGAAGCAGAGAGCCAATAGCCGAGACTATTGGTCTCCCAGGTGGTTGGGTGAGGTGCTTGTGCACTTTTGGTAACGTGTAAAATACAGGAACCCATGGGAACTGTACTGTTAAATATCTACAGAGCTATTCATCTATTAGATTGTTACTTAGTGCACTTTGTAGAGAAGCATCAATTTGTTTTTTAAAGGACCACACTGGGTCTCCTGAGAGTTGTTTGTAGGTGTTACCATCATTCAACTGTGCAATTGCTTCGCTGCGGTAGTATGAGTAATCCAAGATTACCACCGCCCCACCTTTATCCGCTTCGAGGAATACCAATTCGGGATTTTCTTTTAGACTTTTCAAGGCATCCCTCTCTTGTCGTGAGAGGTTATTACGATGTTTCCCAAAGTTTCCTTGTAGGTCTTTCCTGGCTCCATCCCCCAGTAGCCTGCTGTAGGTCTTAATGCTGGCATTTGAGCTACTGGGGTCATACTTTCCTTTTGCTCGAAATCTTGGTATCTCTGCTTGACTACTCCCAAAGTGTTCTCGTAATCGCAACATTCTTTCAAACTTGTTTTTATCCAAGAAGGATGTGAAAGGATCGTCATATTCGGTGGGTATAAATGATAAACCTTTATTGAGTACCCTTACTTCAATGGGAGACAGGGAGTATGAGCTGAGATTAATCACAATATCTTCTGTCAGAATCTCTGTGGCCTGGGTGGTCTTCCTCTTCCTCTTGTGCCCCCCCCTCCGATTATGTGGCCTGTGCCCCTGAAGTTTTTTGACCGGGTAGTTACGCCTTGGGGGCCAATTCCTGGTTCCACATGTATGTTGGGGGCCCCATCCGATTCTGAACTGTTTCCAGAGGAATCAACTGTAGTGAGGTTCTTTGGTTTGCGATATCTTGACTTGCGTGTGTAGGAGGTAGTTATAATTCTCCTCTCCTCTGGGCTCAAAAGCCATCGGTACACACGTTTATCCTTGTAATCTGCCATCACTACATCCCATTTTCTATTTTTAAATGTTGTTAATTCCAATTGATATTGGGCAACTTGTTGTTCAAGTTTGGTAAGCCAGTTATGTTCACTATCTGCTTCCAAAATTGGTTTGTATTGCTCTTCAAATACAAAGATTCCGGCTTGATCGTGAATCGATATTACACCTGTATCGAGAGATTGAAGATCATTTGGAGCCGATGACTGCTCGTTCACAAGCTATTCCGGGACTTCTGAAACTATTAGCTGCATTGCATTTTTTTGCAACAGGCTCCTTTCAGGCAGTTTCTAGCGTCATTATTGGAATGAGTCAATCTGCTTTTTCACGCCACTTATCCAAAGTAATAGGGGCTATGATGGTTATTTTTCATCTATATGTTTGTTTGCCATCTACTCCTGAAGAATGGCAATCTATCAAGTCAAATTTCTATAGGATGGCTGGGATGCCCAATGTCCTAGGTGCCATAGACTGTACCCATGTTGCTGTAAGACCACTTCAAGCTTGTGAGGAGATCTATAGGAATAGAAAGCATTTCCATTCCTTGAAGAATGACATCAGCTTAGTCGCGGCGAGCAAGGCGTCAAATTTATCAATATTCCGCCACTGCTCGCGGCGGGCTAGACGTGTCTATTTATTGTGGGATTATTAGTACATAGCAACAGCGGACACCATTTCGTCCGCGGCGAGTAACGGCGAGTTTAGCCGCGTCTAAAATGACGGATGAATTGACGGTTTAGTACATGGAGCCCTATGGGCTAGCTTACATTTGACTAGTAAGTTTTACCAATGCTCTCATTACATGTCCAACTCCATTAAAGTCTATAGAGTTGGAAATGTGAACAGAGCATTGATAAAGCTTACCAATTAAATGTAATCTAAATCTAGTCCTATAATTGTAGGATGAGTGTTCATAGGAATTAACTTAATTTTTCCTATGAACACTCTTCCTGCAATTATATAAGCTAAGGTGGATGTTCCTCTAAGTACAGTATGTTTTGAATATCATTGGGCAAGATGAGAACTAGCAGTATTACAGGCAATCTAGCAATTAGAATAATTTTTTTAAATTTAGTGGCAAGTTCTTTTTAAGGAACAGAAGCATCTCTGAATGTTCAGCTATAAGTCTGTTTCTGCTATCAGTAAGGATGTTTGACTCTAAGCTGAACAGTCTTTCACTTTCCACACTACTGCATGGAGCAGAAATATAATTTTTGGACCATTTTAGCCAGAGCTGGAATTCTCAGTTTATTAACTGCCTAGTACTTCAGTGGTTTGTCTGAACGAGGTACAGTGATCTCTCCTACAATAATACAAAATTTGTTTCGGATTCATTCGGATTCAAATAAATTCATCTGGATTCGGTTTGGTTCGATTCGGAAATTCAGAATTTCGGTATGTGTTAGGTGGGATGTGCTGTGTATTAGACTAGTATTATGTACTGTATATTAGGTGTAACCCATAGCAGAGTAATATAACCTAATATACTGTACAATACTAATGTAATCCATGGCCATCCGAATCTACCGAATAAATCCGAACTAATTCGGATTTATTCAGTAGATTCGGTACTACCGTAATGCGGAAATTCGAATCGATCCGAATCTCCGAATTTAACAAATTCTTCCGACTTTCGATTCATTCCGAATCGAAACGCACATGTCTACAAATAACAGCAATTTGTATTGGCAGAACAGAAGTGAACAATTTTTAGTTAAGTCTCCACTCCAGCTTAAAATGAGATGGGAACATGCAGTTTGAAAAAACGCCACAAGATGGCTTATGGGTATTAAGTGCAGGTATCGTTTTAAGTGTCGGAGCATTTTCACGAGTACAAGTACTCATGCAAATACTTGGTATCAGCACTGATACCGATATATGTTATGCAATATTCATATTTAATTAAGTATTTAACTATGTATTTACTGTAAATATTTCACATCCCAATGTTCTTCACATTGGGGAATATGTTCTAAGTATTTTTAAATAGATATTCTTATATATATTTTCTTTCTTGAAATATATATATATATATATATATACACAGGATTATATATATATATATATATATATATATATATATATATATATATATATATATATATATGTGTGTGTGTGTGTGTGTATATGTGTGTATAGATATATATTTTACCAAAGAATTCAGATATATACAGAAATATTTATTTATGAATAAATGGAGCATATTCTGCTATGTGAAGAAAATTGGAGCATGGAATATTAATAGGTTCATGTCAGTTAGCGCACTTGGGAAAATGTGATATAGTTTGCGTGACTTGTGTTATTTTTTTCCCCACTTTTGGAACTCCATTGAAGTTTATGGAGGAAATACGTTAATGCAGTCACTGTATTCTGTATAGCCTTTTTGCATGTGTCAGGTTATCGCTTGAGCGAATTTTTTTTACTTTCAACTGTTATATGCGCGCTACCCGACACGTGCAAAAAGCTTACTTCCAGCAGAGTTTGTGCAACAGCGGGAACGATAAATAGTGCTCCACTTGTAATCTAGCCCTAAATCAGTGCAAATTTTACAAAATAAAAATACGTAATATATTGCAAAATTAATTAAATTGGTGTTCACTATAGGAGTTCCTAGAACACCATTTACTTAGAATACCTTCTTACTCTGTAAAACCTCTTGCATGCTGTTACTTTGTGCTATTTATGCTGACTTGGTCACTTTGTCCTTCCCTTTATTAGTGCATTTAATAGACATAGCAGTAACATACACTTTGTGTTGTCACAGCACTTTTAATGGGGGTTTATCCAAATCCTTTAAAAAAACACATCTAATGATTTTTAGCAGAAAAACACCATCAAATTCTATGTTGTTTTTTTTTGTTGATTAATAATTTGACATGTTTTTCTAGAGAATTGTGATCGACTCCTCTATTTGTTATTTGAATAGTGGAATGAATGGTGAGAGGAATTTTTGTCTTAACATTCTAAATGTTAAATAGATATTTGCTCTTTCATTTTATGTCCCTACCTTAATAAGTAGTAAATATATGGAAGCTGTGAGTTTAATGAACATAAGGAGAGATGCAAAGCTATCTGTCCCTCTGTACAATGCAGAGTATCTACGAGATACTTATCAAGAAAGTAAAAGAGTTTTATGCAGAGAAAAGTTACTAGTCAACTAGGGCAGGGTTTGTGTGGTCCCTAGTTTCATTTTGTGAAACTGGATAATAAATGGACATTAAATACTAAATAAATGCTGGCAATACAGGGAGTGCAGAATTATTAGGCAAATGAGTATTTTGACCACATCATCCTCTTTATGCATGTTGTCTTACTCCAAGCTGTATAGGCTCGAAAGCCTACTACCAATTAAGCATATTAGGTGATGTGCATCTCTGTAATGAGAAGGGGTGTGGTCTAATGACATCAACACCCTATATCAGGTGTGCATAATTATTAGGCAACTTCCTTTCCTTTGGCAAAATGGGTCAAAAGAAGGACTTGACAGGCTCAGAAAAGTCAAAAATAGTGAGATATCTTGCAGAGGGATGCAGCACTCTTTAAATTGCAAAGCTTCTGAAGCGTGATCATCGAACAATCAAGCGTTTCATTCAAAATAGTCAACAGGGTCGCAAGAAGCGTGTGGAAAAACCAAGGCGCAAAATAACTGCCCATGAACTGAGAAAAGTCAAGCGTGCAGCTGCCAAGATGCCACTTGCCACCAGTTTGGCCATATTTCAGAGCTGCAACATCACTGGAGTGCCCAAAAGCACAAGGTGTGCAATACTCAGAGACATGGCCAAGGTAAGAAAGGCTGAAAGACGACCACCACTGAACAAGACACATAAGCTGAAACGTCAAGACTGGGCCAAGAAATATCTCAAGACTGATTTTTCTAAGGTTTTATGGACTGATGAAATGAGAGTGAGTTTTGATGGGCCAGATGGATGGGCCCGTGGCTGGATTGGTAAAGGGCAGAGAGCTCCAGTCCGACTCAGACGCCAGCAAGGTGGAGGTGGAGTACTGGTTTGGGCTGGTATCATCAAAGATGAGCTTGTGGGGCCTTTTCGGGTTGAGGATGGAGTCAAGCTCAACTCCCAGTCCTACTGCCAGTTTCTGGAAGACACCTTCTTCAAGCAGTGGTACAGGAAGAAGTCTGCATTCTTCAAGAAAAACATGATTTTCATGCAGGACAATGCTCCATCACACGCGTCCAAGTACTCCACAGCGTGGCTGGCAAGAAAGGGTATAAAAGAAGAAAATCTAATGACATGACCTCCTTGTTCACCTGATCTGAACCCCATTGAGAACCTGTGGTCCATCATCAAATGTGAGATTTACAAGGAGGGAAAACAGTACACCTCTCTGAACAGTGTCTGGGAGGCTGTGGTTGCTGCTGCACGCAATGTTGATGGTGAACAGATCAAAACACTGACAGAATCCATGGATGACAGGCTTTTGAGTGTCCTTGCAAAGAAAGGTGGCTATATTGGTCACTGGTTTGTTTTTGTTTTGTTTTTGAATGTCAGAAATGTATATTTGTGAATGTTGAGATGTTATATTGGTTTCACTGGTAAAAATAAATAATTGAAATGGGTATATATTTGTTTTTTGTTAAGTTGCCTAATAATTATGCACAGTAATAGTCCCCTGCACACACAGATATCCCCCTAAAATAGCTATAACTAAAAACAAACTAAAAACTACTTCCAAAACTATTCAGCTTTGATATTAATGAGTTTTTTGGGTTCATTGAGAACATGGTTGTTGTTCAATAATAAAATTAATCCTCAAAAATACAACTTGCCTAATAATTCTGCACTCCCTGTAATAATTAAGGATTGGCCAATGTTTTGCAAGATTTGAAAAATGAAACAAATTTTAACACATTCATTCATTTTTTTTCGAATTTTGAATGTTTGCACAACATTCTAACATTCATTTAATGTAATAGTATTTCTAATGCTTTCTTTAAATGTAATATTTGATTTGAATTTTCTAATAATTTGATTTGAATTATGCAATATTCAAATTAAAAAAATTTGAATTTATATATTTCTAATAGTATTTCTAATGCTCTCTTTAAATGTAATATTCAAATTATGCAATATTCGAAATGGAAACATTCAAATTGATATATTTGTATCTAATATGTATCAATTTACTAAATTCCCTACCACATGAACTATTGAACTTCTAAATAGCATGTGTTAAATGTAATGTTACATTCAAAATTTCAAATGTGGACATTGAATCTAATTATAAACATTCAAATTCATAAGTGGCATTTGAAAACTATAAATAGCATTTAATTATAGATTTTTAAGAATATTCGTTCTTATCAACATTCGATTATGTAAATCGAATTTCTACAATAACATTTGTTCTAACATTCAAATTTGAATGTAAACACATTCACCCATCCCTAATAATAATGTATTCACTTCAAAGATTATCTTGAGAATTATATGTATATATATAAGAAAAGAAAAAAAACAGAGCATCCTAGTCAGCAACAACTCATGCATTACTAAATAGAAACTATAAGGTTATACAGATGAGCAGATTAAAAAAGAGAGCATTTAGTAATTCATGAAGTGCTGCTGGTTATGATTCTCTGCTTTTTCCTTTAATACATTTTTTCAGCATCCCCTTGTATCTAATTATATAGGTAAAAACAGTGTTTTCTGCAAAATATTATATACTTTATGTATATATATATATATATATATATATATATATATATATATATATATATTACAGGTGGCCCTTGTTTTACAACGGTTCAATTTACACCGTTTCAGAATAACAACCTTTTTTTCCAGTCATGTGACTGCTATTGAAAAGTATTGAGAAGCAGTGCATTTATTAAAATAGCCAGTAGGTGGAGCTGTCCGTTTGTGTTGCAGCAAAGCCAAGCAAGCTGAAATTAATCAGTTTAACCAGACCTGAGCTATCGAGCAGATTTCAAAGGAACAAGATCTTCCTGTCTATAAATCAGTCCAGATTGCAATGCATAGAAAGAACTGTTTGCAGAAAAATGCAAGTGAAGTCTGTGTTGTGTGATTATTTTATTAGGTTTATAATGCTGTTTAGCAAATGTTTTTGTTCATTTAACTTAGTTTAATTATATATTCTGTGTTGTGTGATTATTTCATTAGGTTTATTAGGTTTATAATGCTGTTTAGCATTTAAAGTCTTCATTTCAAAGCTTTAAAAATAATGTATTAGGTGTTACTTATGACAGGGGCCTGGAAACTATCTCCCTCACTTCCCATTGACTTACATTATAAACTCGGTTTCAATTTACAACGGTTTCGATTTACAACCATTTCTTCTGGAACCTAACCCCGGCGTAAACTGAGGGCTACCTGTATATATATATATATATATAAAATCAACCATAACATTACATATTTGTAACAGTCGCTCACTGACAAGTCGTAAAGCTTGGTAAGACAAGTGGATTTAGATCTTTGCTTCTTCTGCAAATTTCTCAAATTGGTACAGTAAAGTATTTATGAAATGTGCATTTATCTTGAAACTTAAGTAAATTTTAAACTTTCATTTTTAGATAGAGCATGCAAATAAATAAAATGAATGCACACTTTCTGAGGCAGCAACTCCTACTGAGCGGGTGCAAGAATTCACCCAGTGTATGTATATGTCTGTGATTAGCTGATGGAGGTCACATGATACAAGGGGCAGGGAAATTGAAGACAGTTTTGAAATGCAAAGTAAGCACTATTGCATTGTCTTTTATTATGCATTTGGTGATTATGTAATTATATTGTGTTATATATTATATTTAATGGTCCTTTAAAAGATTTGCAAACATGTTGGTGACCGTTATGAAGAGATCATTGGTTCCATAATGTTGCTGTCACCATTGGGTCTAGAAAACTCTGTTGTGTAATAAAGTTTGCTGATGTGATAAAATATAATATATGTCATTGAAGAAAATTGAACATCAGAAGCAATCCACAGTTTTGGAGCGAGATTTTTGGAAGACCACTATATGTGATTTAGGTTGTCCAACTCTTCAAATCCACTGCAGAAGCCACCAGTTTGTGTATAAAAACATTCAAATACTACAGGAGTAATAATATAAGTTGCATGTCTATGTGATTCAGTAAAAAGGATCAAAATGCACACCTGCTGTAAATAGAAATAATATAACAAAAGAAAATGTATAAAAAAATATATAACTATAGTTTTCAAAATGACTATAAGTATTAAACTGAGTCTAATTCCTCATACTGTTTAAAACTGAATGAAAAGTTGTAATAATCAGACACTAAACAACCCATTTATGCATGTAAAGTTTTGCCTATATTTATTTTATGATGCACATGCAAGCAACCATGCAATGATCCAAGCATAGAGCTTTATACCTTTGTCTCTTGAAGTTTAGTACAGTAGTTTGGGGTTTAGCATTGTCCAGAAATCCCATTTCTCGCTGAATCTCAGGGATTCTCCCTGATTGTAATAGCGGCTCCCTGATGCCACCAAATAGAATGCAATCTCATTGAAACTCCAAGTACTATGATCTAATGTAGCCCAAATCCGGAAAAGTGTTTCTTTAAGGAATGCCTTTAGTTGCTGGGACGTTATAGAACCCTCAAAGCATGCATCAGTAACCAAAAAGCCCTCACTGATTTTAATAAAATAAAACGCAAATACTACCTTATTTATTAGTTATTTAACTTCGGATTCTAAAATATTTGATCACTGGAAAAAATGTTTGTTGTATGCGGTTGTGCAATAAAGCTACTTTTTTGTGTGACTTTAGTGGGAAGCTATACTTTAACGATAAGTCTCTATCTTATTTAGGGTTTGATGGTGTCCAATATATAACTTGGAGTGGGGGTGGCGGCGCAGTAGCGGGAGAAGCCACCTCCCTGAAATGAGTTTTTGCAGGTTGGGATGTCTGCATTGTCTAAATAGGATTTTATTGTCATACAGAATATATATCATTTTTCGCACCCTAATAAATCAAGTACTGATATGATTTACGTTAAATGTTCAGATATTAAGTAAATTTCTTTCAGCCATTTGTTATAATCTTTTGAGAAATATATAATTTGTTGAAGAGTAAACCTAGCTAGTAAATCTAGATAGGCTTAGAAGCATCAATGCAATTCTGGTTGCTAGCTGGTGATTAGTGGCTGCACTTATATGTCAATTGTGCTCAGCTCCCAGTAGTGCTTTGCTGCTCTGTATCTAATTTGTCAACGAAGGATGCTAAAAGAATAAAGCAAATTTATAATAAAAGTAAACATGAAAGTGCTTTAAAATGACATGCTCTGTCTGAATTCTGCAAGTATAATTTTTACTTCACTGTCCCTTTCAGGCTCCATTACAGCTCCATAATTTTAAAAACAAATTGCATGATAGTATAAAAATAATTTAAAGTCAAATGATTCAATAGTTAGGGTCTGTTTAATATGAAATTCTTCAAAATATACCTAAAACACAAATGGTTGGATTGTTCTACTTGAAATGTGGCAAGAAGAGAGATCTTATTGTCTTTTAGTACTTCTTGAACAAATAATCTGAACGGAACTATATAACAGTGTAGACAGTGTCACTGCACAGGGGCCCAAGACTTGGGGGGGGGGGGGGGCTACTCAGAAATCTGAAAATTAAATGCAATAGAGTGCAATAGATTGAAAAGTTATTTTAATCTTTATTATAATAAATGTTAATGAAAACGGTGGTGCATTCTACTGTATCTGTGTGACTAGCATTAATATAACCAGAACTGGCACTTTAGATGTCATGAAAATAACTAGAAAAACTTGAAAGAACAAGAACTCCCCTATGATTTCCACTTATCTGTCAAATTATTTGGAAGTTGCTGCAGTAGATTTTCCTGTAAAGTTGTCAAAAACTGGAAAATTTTATTTTCACTTTTAAAGGGACAGGAAACAAAGTTTTCTTTCATAATTCAGATAGGACATACAATTTTTAACAACTTTCAAATTTACTTTTATTATCAAATTTGATTAATTATTTTGTTATCCTTTGCTGAAGCAACAGCATTGCACAAAGGTATACAGGCACCAATCATCAGCTAGCTCCCACTAGTGTAGGATATGTGCATATAAACAATGGATACCAAGAGAACAAAGCACGTTTGAAAATATAAGTGTTTATAAAAGTGCCTTAAAATGTCATGCTCTATCTGATTCTTGCAAGTTTAATTTGGATTTTCCTATCCCCTTAAATAGTTTAAACCACTAGAAAACATTCACATCTTCAGGGTTTTGAAACATAACTTCTATTATGAAGTTTAATTAAAAGATGCAAATTTATGTGATAGAACAAATCATAGTATATAAAATACTATGGGCCTGCCTGCCTCTGTCTGTAGTGCAAAGGGAGTGTGCTGCAGAATTACAGTGGGGAGGCAAATAAAATGTACCCAGCAGTGGCGGCTGGTGACTTTAGAAGATAGGGGAGCACTAGCCCCAACCCTCAGATGGCTCCGCCCATTTTAATGTGTGTGTGTGCGCGTATATATATATATATATATATATATATCAGTGACGTGCAGTGACGTCAGAGGATGGTGAGGCAGTGGCTAGGATACGCCTTCATTCTTTAGATATCCTTTGTTGAAGAAATAGCAATGCACATGGGTGAGCCAATCACATGAGGTATCTATGTGCAGCCACCAATCAGCAGCTACTGAGCATATTTAGATATGATTTTCAACAAAGGACATCAAAAGAATAAAGAAAATTAGATATTAGATGTAAATTGGAAAGTTATTTAAATTTGCATATGTTTTTCAAATGGGTTTCATGTCCCTTTAAATGGTGTCTTGGAAAACTGGTCAACTTAGTAAACATCTGATTTTAGTCTAAAAGGATTGTAACAGAAACTCTTGCCAGATAACACAATGCTTGCTCTGATTATGAGATCTAGAAATCCATGCCCATTAAAATATGTTTAAAACATACATTTTACTTTAATGCTGCAAATTATGCTTATAGATTCTTTCATTACATAAGGGATGAGAGTCAGAGGGGGAGGAAGAGAGACAGAGAGAGAAAGAGACCATGGGGGAGAACAACACATAAGGAGAGAGATGGATAGATAGAGAGACACACACACACACAAGGGGGGGGGGCACTGCATTTTAAAGTAATAAAACAGAAGAGCTACAGAGTTCAGAAAATTAGTCTATAATTTAGTGTGAAGTACAGAGGCAAGCTGCTAAGTTAGTGGGTGTAAAGTTTGAGTAAACAAAATACAAAAACGACCCTGCTATAAAAGAGTAAAAAAAACACTAAACCACATTCATTAAATTATCATTTTAACTAACAGAATCTTTCAGTAAAATCTTACTTTAATAAGATGTGGGTGAAACACTGCTCTCTGTGCCTCTCTCCTGCTCTGGAAGGATTCAGGAAGTGACAGTGGCACATTCCACTGCACTTAGAGGGGAAGAACAGAACTCTCTTTTCACTTTAGCAAAGCTAGCAGGTTCACAGGACAGCAACAAAATATATGAAAGTTGTTTTTTTGCGTTTTTGTTTTGTTTTATATGATTTAACATCCAGCCCCAACCCTATGTTCCACTTACTAATGCCTCTCACTGGATTGGTTCAGCCCAAATAGGACTGCCTCAAATAAGCAGTTAATGAGCCATGCAATGATCTTAACCATTTGCATCCAGTAGATGGCGCAGCATGTTGTGTAATGGTGGGCAGACCTGATTGTGCCTCTTCATTGCACAACATATAGCTGTGAGAAAAAAAAATGCTGGGGGAAAAAATTTACAATTTTTTTTTTAAAGCCAATAAAAAAAATATATTTTTGCCCATATGAGAGGTGAAGCACTGCCTCACCTGCCTCTAGTGACTGCACATCACTGATATATATGTAAAAACAAACAAACAAACGAGCAGTGCGCTCTTTCTTGCCCTCACCGCATATGATATTACTTCCGGTATTCAGCACACAGGAGAGTGGGGATGACGTCTGAGTCACATGAACCAGTAAGGGAACAGCGGCGTATCCGTCCTATACGCCAGATAAACAGGTAATCCATAGTACAAAAGGTAGTTCCAATACCGGTGTAAGATAAAAAGTTCCAACTTTATTCTTCATGCACATAAAAACACCAAAAGGCAAAGTACAGTCCAGCTAAAGCACAGCACAAACTGACGAAGACTTACATTAACATGATACACTGCAAAAGGGAGGAAAGCTGCGTTCCCCATGCAGCAGACATGTTTCGTGCTTACCAAGCACTTGTTCACTGCTTAAAGGAGCAGCAGTTGCCTTCCACTTAAATAGGCTACAGCTGTGATAGAATTTAAAGATACATAACACTTAGATAGATATAGATATTTAAAATAGTAATCTCCCTCTTGAACAATGTATAAATTGTATGTATATACAACTAGCAAAATAATATAGATTAACAGCAATAAAGGGCATATATAATTTGAGAATTATAGTTACATTGTGATTACAAAAAAAATGTAAAGAGAAAGCTATGACTCATGAGATTACATAGCTTACAAAGGAATCCACAACTATTCATGCTTCTGCATTTTATCTTATTTGATCTAAACACTTGATGATGTATTACTTTAATCACAATAAACCGAATTAAGTTTATTTATATATACAAATCCCTATATGCAAAGATCTATGTCTCTACTTAGATTTAGACCATGGGGCATGGATGTATTCAGAGTGAATATCCAATAAACCTCTCTTAAATTAAGTTTATTTTGTTTATTGCCCCCTCTTCTCCATCGTGGAATGTGGTCAATACCTTGCAAGGACAATAGTGACACATCAGAATTATGAAATGTTTTAAAATGTCTCGCAATCGGGGTGTCAGATTCCGGATCCTCTATTGAATGCACATGTTCTAGGAAGGTTTTAGGGGTCTTTTAGATCTCCCCACATACTGTTTGGAGCACCCCCTGCAGGTCTAAATCTAAGAAGAGACATAGATCTTTGCATATAGGGATTTGTATATATAAATAAACTTAAATGGGTTTATTGTGATTAAAGTAATACATCATCAATGTGTTTAGATCAAATAAGTATATTAGATAAGAAAGATTATACTAATTGGGATATCCTTTCATAAAATCAGAAGCATGAATAGTTGTGGATTCCTTTGTAAGCTATGTAATCTCATGAGTCATAGCTTTCTCTTTACATTTTTTTGTAATCACAATGTAACTATAATTCTCAAATTATATATGCCCTTTATTGCTGTTAATCTATATTATTTTGCTAGTTGTATATATACATACAATTTATACATTGTTCAAGAGGGAGATTACTATTTTAAATATCTATATCTATCTAAGTGTTATGTATCTTTAAATTCTATCACAGCTGTAGCCTATTTAAGTGGAGGGCAGCTGCTGCTCCTTTAAGCAGTGAACAAGTGCTTGGTAAGCACGAAACATGTCTGCTGCATGAGGAGCTCAGCTTTCCTCCCTTTTGAAGTGTATCATTTTAATGTCAGTTTGTACTGTACTTTGCGTTTTGGTGTTTTTATGTGCATGAAGAATAAAGTTGGAACTTTTTATCTTACACCGGTATTGGAACTACCTTTTGTACTCTCTCTCTCTCTCTCTCTCTCTCTATATATATATATATATATATATATTTATATATATATATATATATATATGTGTGTGTGTCATTTAGCTTTATCTTATTATCATTTATTTTTACTTTTTTTTTTTTTTATACATTTTATCTTGCCTGATGATGAGCCCTGCTCCTGACCAGCAATCTATTACAGACAAAGAGCAGTAACTTACTCCCTGCTCCTTTAAGAAATACTCGGCTAGATTTAGAGTTTTGTCGGTAAGGACCCGCGTAGCTAACGCCGGCTTTATTCTGGCCGCACCATAAAAATAACTCTGGTATTGAGAGTCCACATAAAGGCTGCGTTAGGCTCCAAAAAAGGAGCGTAGAGCATATTTAATGCAGCGTCAACTCTCGATACCAGAGTTGCTTACGGACGCGGCCAGCCTCAAAAACGTGCTCGTGCACAATTCCCCCATAGGAAACAATGGGGCTGTTTGAGCTGAAAAAAAACCTAACACCTGCAAAAAAGCCGCGTTCAGCTCCTAACGCAGCCCATTGTTTGCTATGGGGAAACACTTCCTACGTCTGCACCTAACACCCTAACATGTACCCGAGTCTAAACACCCCTAGCCTTACACTTATTCACCCCTAATCTGCCGCCCCCGCTATCGCTGACCCCTGCATATTATTTTTAACCCCTAATCTGCCGCTCCGTAAACCGCCGCTACTTACATTATCCTTATGTACCCCTAATCTGCTGCCCCTAACACCGCCGACCCCTATATTATATTTATTAACCCTTAATCTGCCCCCCACAACGTCGCCTCCACCTGCCTACACTTATTAACCCCTAATCTGCCGAGCGGACCGCACCGCTATCATAATAAAGTTATTAACCCCTAATCCGCCTCACTAACCCTATAATAAATAGTATTAACCCCTAATCTGCCCTCCCTAACATCGCCAACACATAACTTCAATTATTAACCCCTAATCTGCCGACCGGAGCTCACCGCTATTCTAATAAATGTATTAACCCCTAAAGCTAAGTCTAACCCTAACACTAACACCCCCCTAACTTAAATATAATTTAAATCTAACGAAATTAATTAACTCTTATTAAATAAATTATTCCTATTTAAAGCTAAATACTTACCTGTAAAATAAATCCTAATATAGCTACAATATAAATTATAATTATATTATAGCTATTTTAGGATTAATATTTATTTTACAGGTAACTTTGTATTTATTTTAACCAGGTACAATAGCTATTAAATAGTTAAGAACTATTTAATAGCTAAAATAGTTAAAATAATTACAAAATTACCTGTAAAATAAATCCTAACCTAAGTTACAATTAAACCTAACACTATACTATCATTAAATTAATTAAATAAATACCTACAATTACCTACAATTAAACCTAACACTACACTATCAATACATTAATTAAATACAATACCTACAAATAACTACAATGAAATAAACTAACTAAAGTACAAAAAATAAAAAAGAACTAAGTTACAAAAAATAAAAAATAATTACAAACATAAGAAAAATATTACAACAATTTTAAACTAATTACACCTACTCTAAGCCCCCTAATAAAATAACAAAGACCCCCAAAATAAAAAATGCCCTACCCCTATTCTAAATTACTAAAGTTCAAAGCTCTTTTACCTTACCAGCCCTGAACAGGGCCCTTTGCGGGGCATGCCCCAAGAAGTTCAGCTCTTTTGCCTGTAAAAACCCCCCACATACAATACCCCCCCCCCAACATTACAACCCACCACCCACATACCCCTAATCTAACCCAAACCCCCCTTAAATAAACCTAACACTAAGCCCCTGAAGATCATCCTACCTTGTCTTCACCTCACCGGGTATCACCGATCGGTCCTGGCTCCAAAATCTTCATCCAACCCAAGCGGGGGCTGGAGATCCATCATCCGGTGGCTGAAGAGGTCCAGAAGAGGCTCCAAAGTCTTCATCCTATCCGGGAAGAAGAGTAGATCCGGACCGGCAACCATCATCTTCCAAGCAGCATCTTCTATCTTCATCCGATGAGGACCGGCTCCATCCTGAAGACCTCCACCGCGGACCCATCTTCATTCGGCGACGTCCAACTGAAGAATGACGGTTCCTTTAAGGGACGTCATCCAAGATGGCGTCCCTCGAATTCCGATTGGCTGATAGGATTCTATCAGCCAATCGGAATTAAGGTAGGAATATTCTGATTGGCTGATGGAATCAGCCAATCAGAATCAAGATCAATCCGATTGGCTGATCCAATCAGCCAATCAGATTGAGCTTGCATTCTATTGGCTGATCGGCTTCAGGGGCTATTGTACCTGGTTAAAATAAATACAAAGTTACCTGTAAAATAAATATTAATCCTAAAATAGCTATAATATAATTATAATTTATATTGTAGCTATATTAGGATTTATTTTACAGGTAAGTATTTAGCTTTAAATAGGAATAATTTATTTAATAAGAGTTAACTAATTTCGTTAGATTTAAATTATATTTAAATTAGGGGGGTGTTAGTGTTAGGGTTAGACTTAGCTTTAGGGGTTAATACATTTATTAGAATAGCGGTGATCTCCGGTCGGCAGATTAGGGGTTAATAATTGAAGTTAGGTGTCGGCGATGTTAGGGAGGGCAGATTAGGGGTTAATACTATTTATTATAGGGTTAGTGAGGCGGATTAGGGGTTAATAACTTTATTATAGTAGCGGTGCGGTCCGCTCGGCAGATTAGGGGTTAATAAGTGTAGGCAGGTGGAGGCGACGTTGAGGGGGGCAGGTTAGGGGTTAATAAATATAATATAGGGGTCGGCGGTGTTAGGGGCAGCAGATTAGGGGTACATAAGGATAATGTAGGTGGCGGTCGGCAGATTAGGGGTTAAAAAAATTTAATCGAGTGGCGGCGATGTGGGGGGGGCCTCGGTTTAGGGGTACATAGGTAGTTTATGGGTGTTAGTGTACTTTAGAGTACAGTAGTTAAGAGCTTTATGAACCGGCGTTAGTCCAGAAAGCTCTTAACTACTGACTTTTTTCTGCGGCTGTAGTTTTGCCGTTAGAATTCTAACGCTCACTTCAGACACGACTCTAAATACCGGAGTTAGAAAAATCCCATTGAAAAGATAGGATACGCAATTTACGTAAGGGGATCTGCAGTATGGAAAAGTCGCGGCTGAAAAGTGAGCGTTAGACCCTTTTTTGAGTGACTCCAAATACCGGAGGTAGCCTAAAACCAGCGTTAGGAGCCTCTAACGCTGGTTTTCATGGCTACCGCCAAACTCTAAATCTAGGCCACTGTGCCTTGCTGAGATCAAATACATTGCAGATGCAGTTAACCCATCAGCTAGCAGTTTTAGCAGCCATGGGGTTAAATGCATCTGCTATGAATTTGAGCCGTTTTTCAGAAACCTGGAGGTTGTGTGGGAGGAGATTTCTTCGTGCTCTGTTGCATGCTGTGCGGAAGGAATGATTTTACTGCTCAGTCAGTTACATACTTTAAGGTGTGAGGCTATAGAAATCTCTAGGGGGAAATACAACTAGCTTGCCATCCTCTTCACTCACTCTTCTCCTGCATGGGATCGATCAGATTTTACATTGTTTAGCTGCCTGCCACTGACTGAGAAGATCACATACAGAACTGTTTGTATAGCGCTTAAGCAAAAAAATTTAATCTAACAAATAAATATGAAAAGCTAATATGCTTAATTAAGCAGTGATTAAACGCTTTTTAAAACCACACACCATTAAGTCACATGTAAATTTGTAATCAATGTAAATCAATAGGGAAAAATAGTTAATAGATTTACTTTTAAGCACCATGTTCTTCAGCTCCAGATTTGTTTCCCTGATTCCCCACATGCTGCAGCAGCTGCTCTGGAGGGACTTTCTTCCACACTTCTCACACAGGTGGGTGTCGGTTGCTCACGGCCCAGTCCCCTCCCTCTCCTCTGATTTGACATGCGGCTACAAAGGGCCCAGCTGGCCACCTAATTACATTTCTAGTACAGCTGGCTATAGCTGTCAGCGGGGGTATGTTGGGGGACTGGGGGCCCCAAACCAGGGCCACAGGGTCTAATTTCAAGACAATAATTGAGACAGGGCCCTTGTGCCACGGGGCCCCTGACTGTAGTCACCCCCTGATGGTGGCCCTGTGACTAGACTAAACACTGGCAGTGCTGCTGTCTGGCCTCTGCTTTTCCCGCCACCCACCAAACCTAAGAGGAGATTGTGCAGAGCCCGTTGGCATGGCCCCCGCGGAGGAATAAAACTGGGCCAACCTACTACTATCACAAAATGTCCTCTGGACTCTGCTCTCTCAGATGATGCCATGGATCGGCATCTGCGACTGAGAGCATTTATCCTCCTAGCCCTACCAGTAGTACCTACTCCTGACTGACTGTCAAGTCGACACGGCATGCGACATCATGGCACACTCCAGTCAAGTCCAGTCCACACTGTGAGAAAAAAGCCACACAACAGCAGCCAGCCGGCCACACACTACAGTAGTACACTCAACTAACATACAGTACATACTTTTTGGTGAATTATTCAATATAAATGATTATGTAACATAATCCTATTCCTAAACATAATCATTACAATGAATTATTCACAAAAAACATTTTTGAACAAATAAAAATAAAAAAAATGCGGTCGCGGAATTTGATGGCTTGATGCCTCATTGCCTCACCTACCTAACAGGAGCTAACTGTTCCAGGCCAGCAGCTTCTCTGCTCTCTTCTGCACCTCCTCACGGCTCAGCCTCACATCACTATCTGAAGACAGTCTGAACTAATTGAACTGAAGCCCACGATGCTCGGCTCCTCCCCCACACACAGCTCTTAGTGTGCGAGTGTCACATGACAGCTGGCTCTCGCACACTAAGAGCTGTGTGGTTAGGAGATCTATGGGCTGGCCTGTAGGTGGCGCTGTAGTCAATGCAGTTTTAAAGTGGAAAGGGCTTTTGCCTATACTTCTGCGCAGCATGTGCGATAGATAGAAGTATATTAGGCAAAAGACCATTCCATTTTAGAACTGCAATGACTGCAAATAAATATACAGCAATTTTAATGGAGCCTGGAGGATTTTTAATTTAAATAAGCAAAAAAGGCTTAAAAATGTAATTAAAATTTAATTATTTTTTTTATTTCTCAATCTTCTTTTTTTTTTTTCAATCAGGGGTCAGGGGGTTCATCAGGGGGTTCACGTGCAACAGTGCACATATGGAGGATCCTCCACTGGTACCCAGGGTCCTCTGTTCATTAGGTCCGCCACTGATCTGAACAGTATTTGCCTTTACAAAACACACATTGCAATGTTTATTTTTTAGTCCCATTGTACACATGGCTGCCTTTTCCCCCAATATGCATACAGAGTAATTTAAATTCTCTATGGGATGTATTTTTGCTGCAATAGAGGGAGTTTTGCGATGTCATTTCTGATTTTGCATATACATATAGATGCATATACATACATATATGACACATGTATAATATTACTAAAACACATGGTAATCCAATGGCAAAGAAACACTTTCATTGATGCCACTTAATAGGAGTTAGACAATTGCACTTTATATCCCAACAAAAATGTAGCTTGTTGATTCTAATTTAAGATGTCATTAGTAATTGTATAAGTAATTTACTTATACAAGTGTGCTTGAATTCTTGAATCCCTCTGCTTTTTTATGTTTCAGTAAGAACATGAGACCCAAATACATTGTTTCTTTCATGATTCAGATAGATCATGCAATTTTATACAACTTTCTAATTTAGTTCTTTTTATCTAATTTGCTTCTTTCTCTTGGTATCCTTTATTGAAAAGTCGGCTCAGGAGCAGCTAAACACTACTGGGAGCTAGCTGCTGATTGTTGGCTATACATATATGCCTCTTTAATTGGCTCACCCAATGTGTTCAAATAGTTCCCAGTAGTGCATTGTTGCTCACAGGATACCAAGAGAATATAGCACATTTCATATGCTCTATGTGAAATATGAAAGAACATTTTTGGATTTCATGCTTCTTTAAAGGAGCAATGTGTTCCCAGTGCTGCTTTTTACTGTGCTGGGGTGTATTAAATGTTTAGAAACAATTGTATTATTTGAAATAACTGCTTTTGCTATTGAAAAAAGACCTATACTAAAAACTAGAGAAATTAATTTCCTATGGGGCAGGGGGATATTTCTGTATCTGAAATAGCTAGTTTTCCTGATTTTCCCCCCACCAGTAATTAACATTTCAATAGCTAACTATTGACCTTTATGTATTTAGTGCAATAACAAGAACAGGTCTGTGTTTCTTGCAAGCATAGCACATTTAAATGGTCATATCCTTGAGAATAATGGGTGATGGGTTCAATGAACAAACTACAGTTATTTAAAATACAAAAAATAAAACTGAAGGAGCAATTCCCTGCATATTTAATACTCTACTGTGGGCATGACAAGTAATTAGGAAAACATTTAATAGAAACACACTTGCAGTGAAGCATTGTCCCTTTAGAGGGACATGAACCCAAATATTTTCTTTCATGATTTAGAAAGTGCATGCAATTTTAAACCGCTTTCTAATTTACTTATTATATCTAATTTGCTTCATATCTAAATAGGATCAGCAGTTGCTGATTGGTGGTTGCACATAGATACATTGTGTGATTGGCTCACCCATGTGCATTTGTATTTCTTCAACAAAGGGTATCTAAAGAATGAAGTAAATCAGATAATAGAAGTAAATTGGAATGTTGTTTGAAATTGTATAATAATGCCCCCTTTAAACTCTATAATTAACTATCACCTAGATTACACGTTTTGCGCTATAGAGGGTGCGAAACGAACACATCAAAAGTTGCATTATTTTACCCTCCATAGCGCTGCCATTACAAATTTCTAAAAAGCCGCCTTTTGTGCATGCGATATGGTGGCGATAAGCTCAATACCGCACAAAATCCAAGAGCTGCTTTGACGTGCTCGTGCACGCTTTCCCCATAGACATCAATGGGGAGAAGGTGTTAGAAAAAAAACTAAACACCTGAAGCATGGAATGGCAATCGCCGTAACGCAACCCCATTGATGTCTGTGGGGAAAAAAGTTAAATTTAAACCTAACACCCTGACATAAACCCCAAGTCTAAACATCCCTAATCTGCCGTCCCGACATCGCCGACACCGAAATAAAGTTATTAACTTAGCTTCGCCACCACTAATAAAAGTTATTAACCTCTATTCCACCACTCCCAGACATGGCTGCCACTATAATAAAGTTATTAACCCCTCTTCCCCCACACCCCAAAATCGCTGACACTATAATAAAGCTATTAACTCCTATTCCGCCGCTCGCCAACATCGCCACCACTAAATAAAGTTATTAACCCCTAAACCTCTGGCCTCCCACATCACTGCCACTAAATAAACATATTAACCCCTAAACTGCCAGCCCCCCACATCGCAAAAAACTAAATTAAACTATTAACCCCTAAACCCACCACCCCTTAACTTTATATTAAAATTACAATATCCCATCTTAAAATAAATAAAAACTTACCTGTGAAATAAAAAAAAAATAAGTTTAAACTAACAATTAACCTACCATAATTATTATACTAAAATTAAAATAACTACCAATTAAAAAAACTAAATTACACATTAAATAAACCTAACACTACTAAAAAAATTAAATCGAAAATTTCAAAAAAATACTAAATTACAAAACATAGCAAACACTAAATTATAAAAATTAACAAACACTAAATTACAAAAAATAACAAACGAAATTATCTAAAATAAAAACAATTACAACTAATCTAATAGCCCTATAAAAATACCCCCCCCAATAAAAAAACCCTAGCCTACAATAAACTACCAATAGCCTTTAAAAGGGCCTTTTGTAGGTTATTGCCCTAAAGAAACCATCTCTTTTACCTGAAAAAAAATACAAAGACCCCCCAACAGTAAAACCCACCACTCAACCAACCCCCCAAAATAAAAAACCTAACTAACAAAAACCTAAGCTACCCATTGCCCTGAAAAGGGCATTTGTATGGGCATTGCCCTTAAAAGTGCATTTAGCTCTATTGCATTGCCCTTAAAAGGGCATTTAGATCTTTAAAAAAAAACGACCAAACCCTAATCTTAAAAAAAAACACCCAAAAAAAGTAAAAAAAAACAACCTAACACTAACCCCCAATTTGAATAGCCAATAGAATTTCAGTAGCTCTCATCCTATTGGCTGATTTGAACAGGACTTCAGAAACTGTAAGTGGATCATCAGGGGGTTAGTGGGTTTTTTTTTAACTTTTTTTGGGTGCGTTTTTTTTTTTAACTTTTTTGGGTGCGTTTTTTTTTTTAGATTAGGGTTTGGGCTTTTTTAAAAGAGTTTAATGCCCTTTTAAGGGCAATGCAAAAGAGCTAAATGCCCTTTTAAGGGAAATGCCCATACAAATGCCCTTTTCAGGGCAATGGGTAGCATAGGTTTTTGTTAGAGTTAGGTTTTTTTTATTTTGGTGGGTTGGTTGGGTGGTGGGTTTTACTGTTGGAGGGTCTTTGTATTTTTTTCAGGTAAAAGAGCTGATTTCTTTAGGGAAATGCCTTTTAAGGGCTATTGCTAGTTTATTGTAGGCTAGGTTTTTTTATTTTGGGGGGGGGGGCTTTTTTACAGGGCTATTAGATTAGGTGTAATTGTTTTTATTTTGGATAATTTCGTTTGTTGTTTTTGTAATTTAGTGTCTGTTACTTTTTGCAATTTAGTGTTTGTTATTTATTGTAATGTAATATTTTTTATTTTTTGTAATTTTAGATTTTCTTTTTAGTAGTGTTAGTTTTTTGTTTTTTTTTAATTTTCTTTTATTGAGATTCTTGAGTTGAGTACAACATTGAAAGATTCAATACATTCCAACTTCAATAAACAATCTACAGTATTCAGTATGATATTAACATCCGTATCTTCATTTGGTAGACAAAAATTTGATTCCATATATGTTTGTAGATTTAAAACTGTAGAGTTTAAAAAGTCATTTTCTTCTTTATAAACACGGCGTTTGAACAATGGTTAATGCAGTGATTCAAAGAGTGAACCAATTGTTATAGGCAACATAAATAAAGAAATGATAACCATAAAGAATAAAATATTTACAGAACTATAATAATATTGTTCTAATACACAAGGCAATCTATGAATTCTTGACACCTTCATCTCAAACATTTGAGTGCTCCTCAAGGAGGAGAATGATAAAGAGATGTTACTGTCTTTACCTTTTATAATAAGGTATCCCAGTTTGACCTGCATCAGCGGGTAAACACCGCTCAGTAGTAGTCAAAAAGAGAGAGAAAAAAGAAAGGAGATGTCAAGGCTCTAATGTAACAATGTTTCACACGCGCAATAAACTATATAGGGGGGTATTAGTAATAAGATATGTATATAACAATATGAGCCCGGACCTAAGACTGGGTTTGGCAATGGGGATGGGAGGGCGGAGCCAGCGAAAATATAATATAAGTGAATATAATATAAGTGAATACTCGAGGGCCTTAGAGAGTTTGTATATAATAATGATATTATAATGTTGCAGTTCTTATGAAGCTGTGCTATAAATTAGTGGGAAAAGCGAAAGGTAACATTTGCATATGTTTATCCTATTTTGAGGGAGATGAGGTAGGGCCAAGATAAAGCAAGGGAGCTGTTAAATTAATTAGAAAGAGTAATTGACCCTCATAGACCCTCAAGCTTCTAGGTGATACTGAGTTGAGATCATAAACATATTAATACAGACATAAGTATTTATGTAAAAAATCTACATTTTGGCCCATTATATGAAGCTCATTTTACAAGCTTATGACATTTATGTTAAAACCACTATGAGTAAGGGATGTAATTTGTATCTCCCCTCAGGGATTATTGTCCCCACTGGACACAGATGGAAAAGGGATATTGGGTATGACCCACCCTGATACACAGAGTGGGAAAGGGTGAGGGGAGATACCTTCCCTATCTTTTCTATTTTAGTAGGGTTTTTAGTCATACATAGTATAAAAATAGGGCATTGTATTTAAATTATCAGAATGTAGTTATATATATATGGTCAGGCTGATAGGGGAAAAAGGGGAGAGAGGGGAGTGAGAGGGGGAGGGGGAGCGGAGCCTGCTAGGGTGGGATTCTGGTCTAGCTTTTGGGTCTTTACACAATATTTCCAGTACAGATTTGCTGATATGACACAGTGATTGATAGAGAGGCACAATGCTATGGATATTACAATTAGTGATGTCGCGAACCTAAAATTTTCGGTTCGCGAACAGCGGTCTCGAACTTCCGGTATTGTTTGCGAACCGCCATTGAATTCAATAGGCAGGCGAACTTTAAAACCTACAAGGACTCTTTCTGGCCACAATAGTGATGGAAAAGTTGTTTCAAGGGTACTAACACCTGGACTGTCGCATGCTGGAGGGGGATCCCTGGCAAAACTCCCATAGAAAATTACATAGTTTATGCAGAGTCTGCTTTTAAGCCATAATGGGCCTAAATCAACTAACATTCCCAAAGTGGCTGTCTCAAAACATCCCGGACAGAAGATAGATTGATAGATAGGATAGATAGATATACATAGATTGATAGTTAGATAGAATCGATAGAAGAGAAATAGATAGATTTGTTAGATATATAATTAACTTAAAAAGTCTAATAATTAAACATGCGTTCTTGGACCAAACTAGGTTGTGTTAAGTAGTACTGTTCTTCGCACTTTGAGCCCTGTAACTCCCCCTATTGGTGGAGGTCTATATGGCGGTTATGATTACCCTGACAAAGTATAACAACAAGACACGCGGTCTGGGACCCATGGTAATTTTGTTGTGTTAAGTAAAACTTTTCTTCTCACTTGAATCCCTCTTACCCCCCCCCCCCTTTTCTTGGAGCTCTATATGGCCTGCATGATTAGCCTGACAAAGTATAATAATAAAACATCTGGTCTTGGACCCATGGTAATTAGGTTGTGTTTAAGTAGTACTATTCTTATAACTGTAATCCCTGTTACTCCCCCTATCAAGGGAGGTCTACAGGGAGTGCAGAATTATCAGGCAAGTTGTATTTTTGAGGATTAATTTTATTATTGAACAACAACCATGTTCTCAATGAACCCAAAAAACTCATTAATATCAAAGCTGAATATTTTTGGAAGTAGTTTTTAGTTTGTTTTTAGTTTTAGCTATTTTAGGGGGATATCTGTGTGTGCAGGTGACTATTACTGTGCATAATTATTAGGCAACTTAACAAAAAACAAATATATACCCATTTCAATTATTTATTTTTACCAGTGAAACCAATATAACATCTCAACATTCACAAATATACATTTCTGACATTCAAAAACAAAACAAAAACAAATCAGTGACCAATATAGCCACCTTTCTTTGCAAGGACACTCAAAAGCCTGCCATCCATGGATTCTGTCAGTGTTTTGATCTGTTCACCATCAACATTGCGTGCAGCAGCAAGCACAGCCTCCCAGACACTGTTCAGAGAGGTGTACTGTTTTCCCTCCTTGTAAATCTCACATTTGATGATGGTCCACAGGTTCTCAATGGGGTTCAGATCAGGTGAACAAGGAGGCCATGTCATTAGATTTTCTTCTTTTATACCCTTTCTTGCCAGCCACGCTGTGGAGTACTTGGACGCGTGTGATGGAGCATTGCCCTGCATGAAAATCATGTTTTTCTTGAAGGATGCAGACTTCTTCCTGTACCACTGCTTGAAGAAGGTGTCTTCCAGAAACTGGCAGTAGGACTGGGAGTTGAGCTTGACTCCATCCTCAACCCGAAAAGGGCCAACAAGCTCATCTTTGATGATACCAGCCCAAACCAGTACTCCACCTCCACCTTGCTGGCGTCTGAGTCGGACTGGAGCTCTCTGCCCTTTACCAATCCAGCCACGAGCCCATCCATCTGGCCCATCAAGACTCACTCTCATTTCATCAGTCCTTAAAACCTTAGAAAAATCAGTCTTGAGATATTTCTTGGCCCAGTCTTGATGTTTCAGCTTGTGTGTCTTGTTCAGTGGTGGTCGTCTTTCAGCCTTTCTTACCTTGGCCATGTCTCTGAGTATTGCACACCTTGTGCTTTTGGGCACTCCAGTGATGTTGCAGCTCTGAAATATGGCCAAACTGGTGGCAAGTGGCATCTTGGCAGCTGCACGCTTGACTTTTCTCAGTTCATGGGCAGTTATTTTGCGCCTTGGTTTTTCCACACGCTTCTTGCGACCCTGTTGACTATTTTGAATGAAACGCTTGATTGTTCGATGATCACGCTTCAGAAGCTTTGCAATTTTAAGAGTGCTGCATCCCTCTGCAAGATATCTCACTATTTTTGACTTTTCTGAGCCTGTCAAGTCCTTCTTTTGACCCATTTTGCCAAAGGAAAGGAAGTTGCCTAATAATTATGCACACCTGATATAGGGTGTTGATGTCATTAGACCACACCCCTTCTCATTACAGAGATGCACATCACCTAATATGCTTAATTGGTAGTAGGCTTTCGGGCCTATACAGCTTGGAGTAAGACAACATGCATAAAGAGGATGATGTGGTCAAAATACTCATTTGCCTAATAATTCTGCACTCCCTGTATATGGCCTGCATGATTACCCTGACAAAGTATAACATCAAGACACACGGTGTTGGACCCATGATAACTAGCTTGTGTTAATTACTTAGTACTTTTCTTAGCACTTTAATCCCTGTTTCCCCCCCCCCCTATCGGGGGTGTTCTATATGACCTGCCCGATTACCCTGAAAAAATATAATAATAAGACATGCGGTCTGGTACCCATTTTAACTAGGTTGTGTTTTAAGTACTACCATTCTTAGCACTTTAATCTCTGTAACTCCCCCTATTTGGTGAGGTTTATATGGCCTGGATGATTACCCATACAAAATATAATAATAAGACATCTGCTCTTGGTCTGCGACCCATGGTAACTATGTTGTGTTAAATAGTAATGTCCTTCGCATTTTAATAGCTGTTACTCATACTCACCCTATCGGTGGAGGTCTATATGGCCTGCATGATTACCCTTACAAAATATAATAACCAAACATATGCTCTGGGACCCATGGTAAGTAGGTTGTGTAAAGTAGTACTGTTCTTTGCAGTTTAATACCAGTTACAACACCAATTGGTGGCAGGTCTATCTGGCCTTCATGATTAGCTGCACCCAAACCCAAAAAAAAGCAGAGTGGTCTTAGACTAACACCCATGGCTAACTCTGTTGTTTCAATTTGTACTATTCTTAGCACTTTCATCCCTGTTACGGGTGGTCTACATGGCCATCATGATTAGCCGAACAAAACACTATAATCCAACCTTTGCTCAGTCTTCATAGGCCCTTCATTGGCTGTATTTTGATAGTACAGTTCTTATTATTTTTATAGCTGATACAACACCGAATGGTGGCAGCTCTATATGGCCTGCATGATTAGCCGCACCCAATACAAAAAAAAATCCAAGCGGTCTTGGATTAACACCCATGGCTAACTCTGTTGTTTCAAGTAGTACTATTCTTATCACTTTCATCTCATCATCCCTGTTACTTCCAGGACTCTCGGTGGTGGTCTACATGGCCATCATGATTAGCATTACCAAATACTACAATCCAACCTAGGCTCAGTCTTCATATGGCCCTTCATTGGCTATATTTTGGTAGAACTGTTCTTATTAGTTTAATACCTGATACAACACCAAATGGTGGCAGCTCTATATGGCCTGCATGAATAGCCGCACCCAAAGCCAAAAAAAAGCCAAGCGGTCTTGCACTAACACCCATGGCTAACTCTGTTGTTTCAAGTTCTACTATTCTTAACTCTTTCATCTCATCCCTGTTACTTCCAGGACTCTCAGTGGTGGTGGTCTACATGGCCATTATGATTACCCTCACCAAAATATAACAACAATACGTGCGTGCAGGGAACCATGGTAAGGTTACTTCCTTTCGCAAAATCGAGTATAACAGTTGCAGGCAGAGGTTCTGACCCTGCATTATGGCTGCACATCTCCCTAAAAGAGGCATGCATTACAGAGTCTGTGGGCATGTATGCAAAGAGCTGGCCTGCCTAAAAAGAGGAGCAAGTCTGTACAGGTTGTTCTCCTTCAGCCGTTTTATATGCTGTCCCACGGCCACGACCCTCAACAACCACAACAGAATGAAACACCACATATGCCATCCTTTTGAACAACAGAGTACAGGTATGGCATTGATTTTAGTTACACGGCGATATTTATTATGAACCGTGAAATTGAAAACAAAAACATGATTGGACACCCAGTACAGTACAGGTTGTTCTCCTTCGGCCTTTTTAGAATAGTGTTCCGGACCCCCAACAAAAACAACAGCAGGAAAGAGGACATATGGCATCCTTTTGAACAATAGAGTACAGGTACATCATTGATTTTAGAAACCCAGAGATAATTTTTTGGCAACTGTGAAATAAAAAAAAACATTGATTGGACACCCAGCACACTTCTTTATCCTAAGGCCTTTTTATAAGAGGCTCCAGGAGCCTCAACAGAAACAACAGCATGAAAGAGGACATATGGCATCCTTGTGAACAATTGATTACAGTTAAGGCATTGATTTTAGAATCCCAGGGATCATTTATATGACCCGGGAAATAGAAAAAAAAACATTGATTAGACACCCAGTACACTTATTTATCCTCAGGCCTTTTTAATAAGAGGGTCCCGGAGCCTCAACCGAAACAACAGCATGAAAGAGGACATATGTCATCCTTTTGAATAATAGATTACAGGAAAGGCATTGATTTTAGAAACCCACAGATCATTAGTTGCAACCGGGAAATAGAAAAAAACATAGATTAGACACACAGTACACTTATTTATCCTCAGGCCTTTTTAATAAGAGGGTTCCGGAGCCTCAACCGAAACAACAGCATGAAAGAGGACATATGTCATCCTTTTTAATAATAGATTAAAGGAAAGGCATTGATTTTAGAAACCCACAGATCATTAGTTGCAAGCGGGAAATAGAAAAAAACATTGATTAGACACCCAGTACACTTATTTATCCTCAGGCCTTTTTAATAAGAGGGTCCCGGAGCCTCAACCGAAACAACAGCATGAAAGAGGACATATGTCATCCTTTTGAATAATAGATTACAGGAAAGGCATTGATTTTAGAAACCCAGAGATCATTAGTTGCAATCGTGAAATAGAAAAAAACATAGATTAGACACCCAGTACACTTATTTATCCTCAGGCCTTTTTAATAAGAGGGTCTCGGAGCCTCAACCGAAACAACAGCATGAAAGAGGACATATGTCATCCTTTTGAATAATAGATTACAGGAAAGGCATTGATTTTAGAAACCCACAGATCATTAGTTGCAACCGGGAAATAGAAAAAAACATTGATTAGACACCCAGTACACTTATTTATCCTCAGGCCTTTTTAATAAGAGGGTCCCGGAGCCTCAACCGAAACAACAGCATGAAAGAGGACATATGTCATCCTTTTGAATAATAGATTACAGGAAAGGCATTGATTTTAGAAACCCAGAGATCATTAGTTGCAATCATGAAATAGAAAAAAACATAGATTAGACACCCAGTACACTTATTTATCCTCAGGCCTTTTTAATAAGAGGGTCCCGGAGCCTCAACCGAAACAACAGCATGAAAGAGGACATATGTCATCCTTTTGAATAATAGATTACAGGAAAGGCATTGATTTTAGAAACCCACAGATCATTAGTTGCAACCTGGAAATAGAAAAAAACATTGATTAGACACCCAGTACACTTATTTATCCTCAGGCCTTTTTAATAAGAGGGTCCCGGAGCCTCAACCGAAACAACAGCATGAAAGAGGACATATGTCATCCTTTTGAATAATAGATTACAGGAAAGGCATTGATTTTAGAAACCCAGAGATCATTAGTTGCCATCGTGAAATAGAAAAAAACATAGATTAGACACCCAGTACACTTATTTATCCTCAGGCCTTTTTAATAAGAGGGTCCCGGAGCCTCAACCGAAACAACAGCATGAAAGAGGACATATGTCATCCTTTTGAATAATCGATAACAGGAAAGGCATTGATTTTAGAAACCTACAGATCATTATTTGCAACCGTGAAATCTAAAAAAACATTGATTAGACACTCAGTACACTTATTTATCCTTAGGCCTTTTTAATAAGAGGGTCCCGGAGCCTCAACCGAAACAACAGCATGAAAGAGGACATATGTCATCCTTTTGAATAATAGATTACAGGAAAGTCATTGATTTTAGAAACCCACAGATCATTAGTTGCAACCGTGAAATAGAAAAAAACATTGATTAGACACCCAGTACACTTATTTATCCTCAGGCCTTTTTAATAAGAGGGTCCTGGAGCCTCAACCGAAACAACAGCATGAAAGAGGACATATGTCATCCTTTTGAATAATAGATTACAGGAAAGGCATTGATTTTAGAAACCCACAGATCATTAGTTGCAACTGGGAAATAGAAAAAAAAACATTGATTAGACACCCAGTACACTTATTTATCCTCAGGCCTTTTAATAAGAGGGTCCCGGAGCCTCAACCGAAACAACAGCATGAAAGAGGACATATGTCATCCTTTTGAATAATAGATTACAGGAAAGGCATTGATTTTAGAAACCCACAGATCATTAGTTGCAACCGGGAAATAGAAAAAAACATAGATTAGACACCCAGTACACTTATTTATCCTCAGGCCTTTTTAATAAGAGGGTCCCGGAGCGTCAACCGAAACAACAGCATGAAAGAGGACATATGTCATCCTTTTGAATAATCGATTACAGTAAAGGCATTGATTTTAGAAACCCACAGATCATTAGTTGCAACCGGGAAATAGAAAAAAACATTGATTAGACACCCAGTACACTTATTTATCCTTAGGCCTTTTTAATAAGAGGGTCCCGGAGCCTCAACCGAAACAACAGCATGAAAGAGGACATATGTCATCCTTTTGATTAATAGATTACAGGAAAGGCATTGATTTTAGAAACCCAGAGATCATTAGTTGCAATCGTGAAATTGAAAAAAACATAGATTAGATACCCAGTACACTTATTTATCCTCAGGCCTTTTTAATAAGAGGGTACCGGAGCCTCAACCGAAACAACAGCATGAAAGAGGACATATGTCATCCTTTTGAATAATCGATTACAGGAAAGGCATTGATTTTAGAAACCCACAGATCATTATTTGCAACCGTGAAATCTAAAAAAACATTGATTAGACACCCTTTACACTTATTTATCCTTAGGCCTTTTTAATAAGAGGGTCCCGGAGCCTCAACCGAAACAACAGCATGAAAGAAGACATATGTCATCCTTTTGAATAATAGATTACAGGAAAGTCATTGATTTTAGAAACCCACAGATCATTAGTTGCAACCGTGAAATAGAAAAAAACATTGATTAGACACCCATTACACTTATTTATCCTCAGGCCTTTTTAATAAGAGGGTTCCGGAGCCTCAACCGAAACAACAGCATGAAAGAGGACATATGTCATCCTTTTGAATAATAGATTAAAGGAAAGGCATTGATTTTAGAAACCCACAGATCATTAGTTGCAAGCGGGAAATAGAAAAAAACATTGATTAGACACCCAGTACACTTATTTATCCTCAGGCCTTTTTAATAAGAGGGTCCCGGAGCCTCAACCGAAACAACAGCATCAAAGAGGACATATGTCATCCTTTTGAATAATAGATTACAGGAAAGTCATTGATTTTAGAAACCCACAGATCATTAGTTGCAACCGTGAAATAGAAAAAAACATTGATTAGACACCCATTACACTTATTTATCCTCAGGCCTTTTTAATAAGAGGGTCCCGGAGCCTCAACCGAAACAACAGCATGAAAGAGGACATATGTCATCCTTTTGAATAATAGATTACATGAAAGGCATTGATTTTATAAAAACACAGATCATTATTTGCAACCGTGAAATCTAATAAAACATTGATTAGACACCCAGTACACTTATTTATCCTTAGGCCTTTTTAATAAGAGGGTCCCGGAGCCTCAACCGAAACAACAGCATGAAAGAGGACAAATGTCATCCTTTTGAATAATAGATTACAGGAAAGGCATTGATTTTAGAAACAAAGAGATAATTAGTTGCAACTGGGAAATCTAAAAAAACATTGAACAGACACCCAGTACACTTCTTTATCCATAGGCCGTTTTAGCAGAGACTCCAGGACCCTCAACAAAAACAAGAGAAGGGAGCTGGGCATAGGAGTACAATGGAGTGTGACAATAATAATGTGAAGGAGAAGATTGCGGAGTTGTGGCATTTTAATTTTATTATCGTGGGTAGTATTTGCAATGACCTTGCTCTGGTGAATCCATTTGCAATTCTGGCTGTTTGCAAATGTTGGGGCTCTGGACAAACATGTGAATAAGGGGCCATCAGCTATATTCTGCACGCAACCCCTTTGATGATTGATAAACATGTGTCACCTGCAATCAGAGCTCGTTACTTCTGTCTAAATCATCTTCCTGGTATGGACAGGCCACTGTTTCCCACAGCAAGTCCGAAGCTTGAACTACAAGATTGTCTTGAGTATGGTAGGAAACTAAATTTTATTTAATTCTGTACTATCACCACAAAAGCTGAACTTCTTGAAGTAAGGAAAATGAAAGCAATTTCATGTGCTTATGGATGACAAGGACGTCCTGTCCTGTGGTGCACAGAGATGGAGAGGATTTTGGACCTCCCTGTACAATACCCAGATGTCTCCAACATCACCAGAAACACAAGACAGCGACTCTTGGGAAGTTCCTGGAGTGTTCCGGTAGCCATCTCTTTGCACCCCGAAAGGAATACTTTATCAGTGTTTTTGTATACATCCGACAACAGCTTCGGAGACTGTGGTGACGCACATGTTATTTACTGTTGTTCCAGCTGTGGCAATATCAATTGGCATTAAAAAGTTAAGATTTGGGGGGGCGTAGCCTATAGCTGTTGCGGTAGGACGTGTGTTTGAGGAGCTCCAGGTCTTACAAGTTACTTTGGAGTTAGTTTTCAACCTTAATTTAATTTTCTTTTTGGGATTCATAGTCACACTTTCTGGGGCTATCCAAGAGGAGCCTGGAGATACCTTACTCATATCGGCTTACCTATGTTCCTCAGCTGACTGCGTTACAGCTAGCCGCGACACTGAGAGGCCTCTCTAGCCTGATAGTGCTGTCAAAGCTGCCGCCAATATACCCCCCCAGGACCCTGGGTTATCAAACCAGTTCTATAGTAACTGGACCACTCGTTAATCACAACTATTGACAAAGAGAAGGAAAAGCACTAGTCACCCCTTATATCAACGGGTACGGAGACCTGTATTTTGCCTTTCCAAGATTGCGCTGGTCAGCAAACTAATCCTGAATGAAAAAAAAAAGGTAAGAATTGGAGACTAGTGATGCACATTTTATGCACGCTGTGGCAATTGCAATTTGAATTAAAAAGAATCGGCTAACAACCACTACCTAGGACCACACCTGACTCCTGAAGTCATGCTTCAGGTATTAACTCAAGTTAAATAAAAAAAATTTTTTATTATGCTCAGCAGATTCAAAACATACCATTCTTCTAGTCATAGCACACGACATGTCAAAATGCTGCATGGAAAATGGCAGTCCACAAAGTCATAATCTTAGTGAACCTATAAGTGCATAAAATTTTCTAAAATAAACAAAAATACCGAGAAAAAAAAAAGGAAAGAGGACTTATGGCATCCTTTCGAACAATAGATTACATTTAAGGCATTGATTTAAGAAACCCAGAGATAATTTGTTGCAACCGGAAATAAAAAAAAACCTTGATTAGACACCCAGTACACTTATTTATCCTTAGGCCTTATTAGCAGAGGCTCCAGGACCCTCAACAAAACCAGCAGCAGGAAAGAGGACATATGGCATCCTTTTGAAAAATAGATTTCTGGAAAGGCATTGATTTTAGAATCCCGGGGATAATTTGTTTCAACCGGGAAATCTAAAAAAACATTGATTAGACACCCAGTACACATATTTATCCTTAGGCCTTTTGAGCAGAGGCTCCAGGACCCTCAACAGAAACAACAGCATGAAAGAGGACATATGGCATCCTTGTGAACAATTGATTACAGTTAAGGCATTGATTTTAGAATCCCAGAGATCATTTATATGAACGGTGAAATAGAAAAAAACATTGATTGGACACCCAGTACACTTCTTTATCCTTAGGCCTTTTTATAAAAGGCTCCCGGAGCCTCAACAGAAACAACAGCATGAAAGAGGACATATGGCATCCTTGTGAACAATTGATTACAGTTAAGGTATTGATTTTAGAAACACAGAGATCATTAGTTGCAACCGTGAAATCTAAAAAAACATAGATTAGACACCCAGTACACTTCTTTATCCTTAGGCCTTTTTATAAGAGGCTCCCAGAGCCTCAACAGAAACAACAGCATGAAATAGGACATATGGCATCCTTGTGAATAATCGATTACAGGAAAGGAATTGATTTTAGAAACCCGGGGATAATTTGTTGCAACCGTGAAATCTAAAAAAACATTGATTAGACACCCAGTACACTTATTTATCCTTAGGCCTTTTTTTAGCAGAGGCTCCAGGACCCTCAACAAAACCAGCAGCAGGAAAGAGGTTATATGGCATCCTTTTGAAAATTAGATTACAGGAAAGGCATTGATTTTAGAAACCCAGAGATAATTTGTTGCAACCGGGAATTTGAATCAAACAAATGATTCGATGGACACCCAGTACACTTCTTTCTCCTTCGGCCTTTTTATAAGAGGGTCCAGGACCCTCAAAAAAAACACCAGCAGGAAAGAGGACGAATGGCATCCTTTTAAACAATAGAGTACAGGTACAGCATTGATTTTACAAACCCAGAGATAATTTTGGTCAAATGTGAAATAGAAAAAAAAATTGAGTGGACACCCAGTACACCTCTTTCTCCTTAGGCCTTTTTATAAGAGGGCCCAGGACCCTCAAACAAAATACCAGCAGGAAAGAGAACATATGGCATCCTTTTGAACAATAGAGTACTGGTACGGCATTGATTTTAGAAACCCACAGATAATTGTTTGGAAAAGTGAAATAGCCCCAAAAACCATGCTTGGAGTCCCACTCCAGGTCGTTCTCCTTCAGCTTTTTTATAAGAGGGTCCAGCACCCTCAACAGAAACAACTGCAGGAAACACCACCACATATGCCATCCTTTTGCACAAGCGAGTACAGGTATGGCATCCATTTTAGAAACGCAGAGATAATTGAGAGGAACCAGGAGCATTTTTCTAAAAATTTGATGGGGTACCCATTACAGGTCGTTCTCCTTCAGCCTTTTTATACCATGGGCCACGACCCGCAACAGGCACAACAGCATGAAAAACCACATATGCCACCCTTTTGCACAATAGAGTACAGGTATGGCATAGATGGAACACGGAGATAATTTAGAGCAACCAAGAGATGGATAAAGATGCTTGGTCGGTCCTCCTCCTTCAAATTTGTGGCATTTTGCGTTCAATTTAATGGTCCACCAGATATGAGTGTTGTGCTAAGTTGTACAATTCATAACAGTTTAGTCACTAGTGTTATGTGCCTTATTTTTTTTATTTGAGTTTTGTACCCACAGAGCTGCAGCAGAGGCCAGAAAAATTAGGAATGTACAAATGACTGAAAAAATTGGGTATTGTTGTAGCAACTGCTGTAGCAGCGGACAGAAAAATTGATGTTTGTAAAACATTTATAAAGTGCCCTAAAAGCTTGTGTCTTGAACACTAGTTGTTGGCAGATAAGTCAAGCAAGTCCTCTGGCTTTATAACAAAAAAAAAAGGCCAGCCTATGTACCAGTTGTAGCCCAAGCCAGCTCATCTCATCATCAGGCCTTTTTTATTCAAATGTATCGCCCAATGTCAGTCCCTTTGGGATCCAGCCTTCATTCATTTTTATAAAAGTGAGATAGTCAAGGCTTTTTTGACCTAGGCAACTTCTCTTCTCAGTGACAAAACCTCCTGCTGCACTGAAAGTACTTTTGGACAGGACACTTGAAGCGGGGCAGGCCAGAAGTTCCATTGCAAATTGGGATAGCTCAGGCCACAAGTCCAGCCTGCACACCCAGTAGTCAAGGGGTCCATCGCTCCTGAGAGTGTCGAGATCCGCAGTTAAAGCTAGGTAGTCTGCTACCTGTCGGTTGAGTCTTTCGCTAAGGCTGGATCCCGAAAGGCTCTGATGGTGCATGGGAGTTAAAAAGGTACACATGTCCTCCATCAACAAGAGGTCAGGAAAGCGTCCAGTCCTTGCCGCCGTGGTCGTGGGAGGAGAAGGATTAATTTAATCTCTTCCCCTGTTACATTCCTGTGGTGCTGTGACATCACCCTTATACGCTGTGTAAAGCATAGTTTTTAATTTATTCTGAAAATGCTCCATCCTTTCCGACTTGCGGGAATTTGATAACATTTCAGGCACTTTATGCTTATACCAGGGGTTGAGGAGCGTGGACACCCAGTACAGGTCGTTCTCCTTCAGCTTTTTTATACGAGGGTCCCTCAACAGGCATGACAGCATGAAAGAACCCATTTGAACAAGGTTGGATGCCGAGCTAATCATGTCCCGTTCCTCCTCCTCACTGATCTCACTGATGGTATCTTCTTCCCCCCAGCCACGTACAACACCACGGGTACCAGAGAGATGACAACAACGAGCACCCTGGGATGCCTGTTGTGCTCAGTCTTCCTCCTCCTCCTCCTCAAAGCCACAGCTGACACACAAAAAAAATGCCACACTGCTGAGCTCTGTGATGACGGCATTCTGGTGGTGGCAACAGCATGCGTTGATGGGCGTCGGCGTGCTGTCTGGCTGACCCCTGGTGACGATGCATGCTGTCTGACTGTGCCACTAGCTCCTTGAGACGACCTCCCCATGCTTCCAAATCGTCTCCTACTCCTCCCTGTCTCCCCATCTGAACTTTCCCCCTCTTCTTCTTCTCTTCTAGCAGGCACCCACGTGACATCCACCGACACATCATCATCAACCGCTTCACTTGTATCTGAAACATCAAGAAAGGAAGCAGCAGCGGGTACAACATCATCATCATCATCACACCGTACCTCCATTTCGGTAATGCTGCCTGACTGAGACTGATCACTATTATCTACATCCTCTGTCAATGATGGTTGCGCATCACTCATTTCTTCCAAATGATGTGTCAATAACTCCTGTGACAGATCAAGTGAAGCGGCTGTGGTGCTAGTGTTGGTGGTGGCGACAGGCGGGGGAGTGGCACTGGTCACTTGAAACCTGCCCAAAGCACAGCTGGACTTAGATGGTGCGTCAAGGTTAGGAGGACTAGCAGCGGAAGCTGAAGAAGATTGGGTGTCCTGTGTTAGACATTCAACTAGGTCCTCCTCAGAAGTTTTTGCGTCCCCCCTGGCACCCGGCATCTGAACAATGTGCATATTTGTAGGGTCTAAAGGAATCACAGCACCACGACCACGGAACCTACGGGGTGGCCTGCCTCTGCCTGTCATTTTTTTTAAAATGGACACTAACAATACTATTACACCAATTGAGTGGTGGCACTGTGAAAGTTGGCACAGTATACGCTGTGAGACTGACAACAAAAAAGACAGATGTATTAAAAATCACAAATTGTTAATTTTTTTAAATATTACAAGTACTGTGACAACAAATATAATTGTTTGGCACTAGTTGGCAAATGGGCCTGTCTGGCACACAGGCTGGGAGAAAGGAAACTGCAATTCAATAGCACTAGGAGACTGAAGAATCACAGTCAAAACAGTTATGATTAACAAAAATTCCAATCCTGTTACAATAAATATGAGTGGTGGCACTAATTGGCTAGTTGGGACTGGCACACAAGCAGGCAGGCAGGAGGAAAATGCAATTCAAGGGCACTAGTAGACTGCAGATTGACAGTCAAAACAGTGATGATTGACAAATTTTGCAATACTGTTAAAAGAAATATGTGTGATATTCACAATCACTTTTAATGGTGAATACAAATATATATATGACAAAAATAAAGGTTTTGTTGCTCTTTTCTTATAATAAGCAAGAAGAAATCACTTATTCATCTTGTTATATAAAGTGAGGCTTTAGTTTAGTAATTGATATAATATATATGAAACTATATCTTGCAATAACACATAAGAAAATGTGGAATAGGCACTGATATAATAATGATATAACAAGGAAAACCTCAGAGAATATGTGAGTAATAAATGGGTTAAATTACTCATATGGCAGTTCAGTACTATCCAAGGCAAAGTTGTTGCTTTATGTATAAGCAAGGTTTTCACGCACTCACACAAGCAATCAATAAAATATATACAGTCCAGACACACTCTCATTTATCCCAAATACGATTCATAAGTACTTTTCCAGATGACAGGTTTATATACACAGAAGCAAACGTATGCAGGATAGTTGCAAAAATATTGAGGCAAGTATTTGTGCGTGGAGAGTGGTACTTAGCTTGTGAGCAGGGAGGTTGAAGCAGCGTGGGTATGGGAGAGCTTTGAGGAGCTGACAGGCAGGCAGTTTGAGCTCCGGTGACCGCTCAGTGTGAGCGCGACTTCGGCGCCTGAAGTAAGAAGTTCCGGTAAGCGTAATAATCCGGGAGGTTGGTTCCGGTAGAGAGTAAAGGCAGCAACAGAAAATGCAGTGCATATAGTAAGAAATGAGCTTAAGGACCTGAAAGACCTAGTAAAGTCTAAGAGCAAAGTTATTTCACAGGAGTCAAAGTGAACTGTGAAGAAACAACTTCAATTTTCAGGCCCAGAATGAGGCTAGAGTGCTTCCTTAAATAGGAAGGAAGTGCTTGTGATGTGCAGATTTAAAGGTATATCACAATATGATTGCTGGCACTAATTGAATAGTTGGGCCTGGCACACAGGCTGGCAGGTAGTAGAAAAGTGCAATTCGATGGCACGAACTGAGGATTAAGATCAACAATCAAAAATTTTTAATTTTAAATAGTAACTATACTGTGACAACAATTATGATTGGTGTAAATAGTTGGCAAGACGGCCTGGCACAAAAGGCTGGCAGGCAGGAGGTAGATGCAATTCAAGGACACTAGGAGACTGATTACTGATAGTCAAAACAGTGATGATTGACAATTTTTGCAATACTGTTAAAAGAAATATGATTGCTGGCAATAATTGGCTAGGTGGGCCTGGCACACAGCAGGCTTCAAGGCAGGAGGAAAGTGCAATTCACTGGCACCAGCAAACTGAGGATTCACACAACAACTATTACCAAAAAATTTAATTTTTAATTACTAAGAATACTGACAACAAATATGATTGGTGTAAATATTTTTCAAGTAGGCCTGGCACACAAGCTTGGAAGGCAGTAGAAAAGTGCAATTCTAGGGCACGAGCAAACTGAGGATTAAGATCAACAATCAAGAATTTTTTAATTTTAATTAGTAACTATACTATGACAACAATTATGATTGGTGTAAATAGTTGGCAAGACGGGCTAGTACAAAAGGCTGGCAGGCAGGAGGTAGATGCAATTCAAGGACACTAGGAGACTGATTACTGACAGTCAAAACAGTGATGATTGACAATTTTTGCAATACTGTTAAAAGAAATATGATTGCTGGCAATAATTGGCTAGGTGGGCCTGGCACACAGAAGGCTGCAAGGCAGGAGCAAAGTGCAATTCACTGGCACCAGCAAACTGAGGATTCACAAGAATTATTACCAAAAATTTTAATTTTTAATTACTAAGAATACTGTGACAACAAATATGATTGGTGTAAATATTTTTCAAGTAGGCCTGGCACACAGGCTTGGAAGGCAGTAGAAAAGTGCAATTCTAGGGCACGAGCAAACTGAGGATTAAGATCAACAATCAAGAATTTTTTAATTTTAATAAGTAACTATACTGTGACAACAATTATGATTGGTGTAAATAGTTGGCAAGACGGCCTGGCACAAAAGGCTGGCAGGCAGGAGGTAGATGCAATTCAAGGACACCTAGGAGACTGATTACTGACAGTCAAAACAGTGATGATTGACAATTTTTGCAATACTGTTAAAAGAAATATGATTGCTGGCAATAATTGGCTAGGTGGGCCTGTCACACAGCAGGCTGCAAGGCAGGACGAAAGTGCAATTCACTGGCACCAGCAGACTGAGGATTCACAACAACTATTAACAAAAATTTTAATTTTTAATTACTAAGAATACTGTGACAACAAATATGATTGGTGTAAATATTTTTCAAGTAGGCCTGGCACACAGGCTTGGAAGGCAGTAGAAAAGTGCAATTCTAGGGCACGAGCAAACTGAGGATTAAGATCAACAATCAAGATTTTTTTAATTTTAATAAGTAACTATACTGTGACAACAATTATGATTGGTGTAAATAGTTGGCAAGACGGCCTGGCACAAAAGGCTGGCAGGCAGGAGGTAGATGCAATTCAAGGACACTAGGAGACTGATTACTGACAGTCAAAACAGTGATGATTGACAATTTTGCAATACTGTTAAAAGAAATATGATTGCTGGCAATAATTGGCTAGGTGGGCCTGGCACACAGCAAGCTGCAAGTCAGGAGGAAAGTGCAATTCAATGGCACCAGCAAACTGAGGTTTCACAACAACTATTACCAAAAATTTAAATTTTTAATTATTAAGAATTCTGTGACAACAAATATGATTGGTGTAAATATTTTTCAAGTAGGCCTGGCATACAGGCTTGGAAGGCAGTAGAAAAGTGCAATTCTAGGGCACGAGCAAACTGAGGATTAAGATCAACAATCAAGAATTTTTTAATTTTAATTAGTAACTATACTGTGACAACAATTATGATTGGTGTAAATAGTTGGCAAGATGGCCTGGCACAAAAGGCTGGCAGGCAGGAGGTAGATGCAATTCAAGGACACTAGGAGACTGATTACTGACAGTCAAAACAGTGATGATTGACAATTTTTGCAATACTGTTAAAAGAAATATGATTGCTGGCAATAATTGGCTAGGTGGGCCTGGCACACAGCAGGCTGCAAGGCAGGAGGAAAGTGCAATTCAATGGCACCAGCAAACTGAGGATTCACAACAACTATTAACAAAAATTTTAATTTTTAATTATTAAGAATACTGTGACAACAAATATGATTGGTGTAAATATTTTTCAAGTAGGCCTGGCACACAGGCTTGGAAGGCAGTAGAAAAGTGCAATTCTAGGGCACGAGCAAACTGAGGATTAAGATCATCAACAATCAAGAATTTTTTAATTTTAATAAGTAACTATACTGTGACAACAATTATGATTGGTGTAAATAGTTGGCAAGACGGCCTGGCACAAAAGGCTGGCAGGCAGGAGGTAGATGCAATTCAAGGACACTAGGAGACTGATTACTGACAGTCAAAACAGTGATGAGTGACAATTTTTGCAATACTGTTAAAAAAAATATGATTGCTGGCAATAATTGGCTAGGTGGGCCTGTCACAGCAGGCTGCAAGGCAGGAGGAAAGTGCAATTCACTGGCACCAGCAAACTGAGGATTCACAACAATTATTAACAAAAATTTTAATTTTTAATTACTATCGGCTAGATTTAGAGTTTTGTCGGTAAGAACTCGCGTAGCTAACGCCAGCTTTTTTCTGCCTGCACCATAAAAATAACTCTGGTATTGAGAGTCCACATAAAGGCTGCGTTAGGCTCCAAAAAAGGAGCGTAGAGCATATTTAACGCAGCTTCAACTCTCGATACCAGAGTTGCTTACGGACGCGGCCAGCCTCAAAAACGTGCTCGTGCACGATTCCCCCATATTAAACAATGGGGCTGTTTGAGCTGAAAAAAAACCTAACACCTGCAAAAAAGCCGCGTTCAGCTCCTAACGCAGCCCCATTGTTTGCTATGCGTAAACACTTCCTAAGTCTGCACCTAACACTCTAACATGTACCCCGAGTCTAAACACCCCTAACCTTACACTTATTAACCCCTAATCTGCCGCCCCCGCTATCGCTGACGCCTGCATATTATTTTTAACCCCTAATCTGCTGCTCCGTAAACCGCCGCTACTTACATTATCCTTATGTACCCCTAATCTGCTGCCCCTAACACCGCCGACCCCTATATTATATTTATTAACCCCTAATCTGCCTCCCACAACGTCGCCTCCACCTGCCTACACTTATTAACCCCTAATCTGCCGAGCGGACCGCACCGCTACTATAATAAAGTTATTAACCCCTAATCCGCCTCACTAACCCTATAATAAATAGTATTAACCCCTAATCTGCCCTCCCTAACATCGCTGACACCTAACTTCAAACATTAACCTCTAATCTGCCGACCGGAGCTCACCGCTATTCTAATAAATGTATTAACCCCTAAAGCTAAGTCTAACCCTAACACTAACACCCCCCTAACTTAAATATAATTTTAATCTAACGAAATAAATTAACTCTTATTAAATAAATTATTCCTATTTAAAGTAAAATACTTACCTGTAAAATAAACCCTAATATAGCTACAATATAAATTATAATTACATTGTAGCTATTTTAGGATTAATATTTATTTTACAGGCAACTTTGTAATTATTTTAACCAGGTACAATAGCTATTAAATAGTTAAGAACTATTTAATAGTTACCTAGTTAAAATAATAACAAAATTACCTGTAAAATAAATCCTAACCTAAGTTACAATTAAACCTAACACTACACTATCAATACATTAATTAAATACAATATCTACAAATTACTACAATGAAATAAACTAACTAAAGTACAAAAAATAAAAAAGAACTAAGTTACAAAAAATAAAAAAATATTTACAAACATAAGAAAAATATTACAACAATTTTAAACTAATTACACCTACTCTAAGCCCCCTAATAAAATAACAAAGCCCCCCAAAATAAAAAATGCCCTACCATATTCTAAATTACTAAAGTTCAAAGCTCTTTTACCTTACCAGCCCTGAACAGGGCCCTTTGTGGGGCATGCCCCAAGAAGTTCAGCTCTTTTGCCTGTAAAAAAAAACATACAATACCCCCCCCAACATTACAACCCACCCCCCACATAACCCTAATCTAACCCAAACCCCCCTTAAATAAACCTATCATTAAGCCCCTGAAGATCTTCCTACCTTGTCTTCACCATACCAGGTTCACCGATCGGTCCAGAAGAGCTCCTCCGATGTCCTAATCCAAGCCCAAGCGGGGGGCTGAAGATGTCCATGATCCGGTAGAAGTCTTCATCCAAGCGGGGCAGAAGAGGTCTTCAATCCGATTGAAGTCTTCATCCAAGCGGGGCAGAAGAGGTCTTCCATCCGATTGAAGTCTTCATCCAGGCGGCATCTTCTATCGACATCCATCTGGAGCGGAGCGGCAGCATCCTGAAGACCTCCGACGTGGAACATCCATCCTGGCCGACGACTGAACGACGAATGACGGTTCCTTTAAATGACGTCATCCAAGATGGCGTCCCTCGAATTCCGATTGGCTGATAGGATTCTATCAGCCAATCAGAATTAAGGTAGGAATATTCTGATTGGCTGATGGAATCAGCCAATCAGAATCAAATTCAATCCGATTGGCTGATCCGATCAGCCAATCAGATTGAGCTCGCATTCTATTGGCTGATCGGAACAGGGCCCTGTTCAGCCCTGTTCAGGGCTGGTAAGGTAAAAGAGCTTTTAACTATAGTAATTTAGAATAGGATAGGGCATTTTTTATTTTGGGGGGCTTTGTTATTTTATTAGGGGGCTTAGAGTAGGCGTAATTAGTTTAAAATTGTTGTAATATTTTTCTTATGTTTGTAAATATTTTTTTATTTTTTGTAACTTAGTTCTTTTTTATTTTTTGTACTTTAGTTAGTTTATTTCATTGTAGTTATTTGTAGATATTGTATTTAATTAATGTATTGATAGTGTAGTGTTAGGTTTAATTGTAGGTAATTGTAGGTATTTAGTTCTTAACTCTTTAATAGCTATTGTACCTGGTTAAAATAATTACAAAGTTGCCTGTAAAATAAATATTAATCCTAAAATAGCTACAATGTAATTATAATTTATATTGTAGCTATATTAGGGTTTATTTTACAGGTAAGTATTTAGCTTTAAATAGGAATAATTTATTTAATAAGAGTTAGATTAAAATTATATTTAACTTAGGGGGGTGTTAGTGTTAGGGTTAGACTTAGCTTTAGGGGTTAATACATTTATTAGAATAGCGGTGAGCTCCGGTCGGCAGATTAGGGGTTAATAATTGAAGTTAGGTGTCGGCGATGTTAGGGAGGGCAGATTAGGGGTTAATACTATTTATTATAGGGTTAGTGAGGCGGATTAGGGGTTAATAACTTTACTATAGTAGCGGTGCGGTCCGCTAGGCAGATTAGGGGTTAATAAGTGTAGGCAGGTGGAGGCGACGTTGAGGGGGGCAGATTAGTTGTTAATAAATATAATATAGGGGTCGGCGGTGTTAGGGGCAGCAGATTAGGGGTACATAGCTATAATGTAGGTGGCGGTGCTTTGTGGTCGGCAGATTAGGGGTTAATTATTGTAGGTAGCTGGCGGCGACGTTGTGGGGGGCAGATTAGGGGTTAATAAATATAATACAGGGGTCGGAGGTGTTAGGGGCAGCAGATTAGGGGTACATAAGTATAACGTAGGTGGCGGTCGGCAGATTAGGGGTTAAAAAAATTTAATCGAGTGGCGGCGATGTGGGGGGACCTCGGTTTAGGGGTACATAGGTAGTTTATGGGTGTTAGTGTTCTTTAGAGTACAGTAGTTAGGAGCTTTATAAACCGGCATTAGCCCAGAAAGCTCTTAACTACTGACTTTTTTCTGCGGCTGGAGTTTTGTCGTTAGAATTCTAACGCTCACTTCAGACACGACTCTAAATACTGGAGTTAGAAAAATCCCATTGAAAAGATAGGATACGCAATTGACGTAAGGGGATCTGCGGTATGGAAAAGTCGCGGCTGAAAAGTTAGCGTTAGACCCTTTTTTTAGTGACTCCAAATACCGGAGTTAGCCTAAAACCAGCGTTAGGAGCCTCTAACGCTGGTTTTCACGGCTAACGCCAAACTCCAAATCTAGGCCTATGAATACTGTGACAACAAATATGATTGGTGTAAATATTTTTCAAGTAGGCCTGGCACACAGGCTTGGAAGGCAGTAGAAAAGTGCAATTCTAGGGCACGAGCAAACTGAGGGTTAAGATAAACAATCAAGAATTTTTTAATTTTAATAAGTAACTATACTGTGATAACAATTATGATTGGTGTAAATAGTTGGCAAGACGGCCTGGCACAAAAGGCTGGCAGGCAGGAGGTAGATGCAATTCAAGGACACTAGGAGACTGATTACTGACAGTCAAAACAGTGATGATTGACAATTTTTGCAATACTGTTAAAAGAAATATGATTGCTGGCAATAATTGGCTAGGTGGGCCTGGCACACAGCAGGCTGCAAGTCAGGAGGAAAGTGCAATTCAATGGCACCAGCAAACTGAGGTTTCAAAACAACTAATACCAAAAATTTAAATTTTTAATTATTAAGAATACTGTGACAACAAATATGATTGGTGTAAATATTTTTCAAGTAGGCCTGGCATACAGGCTTGGAAGGCAGTAGAAAAGTGCAATTCTAGGGCACGAGCAAACTGAGGATTAAGATCAACAATCAAGAATGTTTTAATTTTAATTAGTAACTATACTGTGACAACAATTATGATTGGTGTAAATAGTTGGCAAGACGGCCTGGCACAAAAGGCTGGCAGGCAGGAGGTAGATGCAATTCAAGGACACTAGGAGACTGATTACTGACAGTCAAAACAGTGATGATTGACAATTTTTGCAATACTGTTAAAAGAAATATGATTGCTGGCAATAATTGGCTAGGTGGGCCTGGCACACAGCAGGCTGCAAGGCAGGAGGAAAGTGCAATTCAATGGCACCAGCAAACTGAGGATTCACAACAACTATTAACAAAAATTTTAATTTTTAATTATTAAGAATACTGTGACAACAAATATGATTGGTGTAAATATTTTTCAAGTAGGCCTGGCACACAGGCTTGGAAGGCAGTAGAAAAGTGCAATTCTAGGGCACAAGCAAACTGAGGATTAAGATCATCAACAATCAAGAATTTTTTAATTTTAATTAGTAACTATACTGTGACAAAAAATTATGATTGGTGTAAATAGTTGGCAAGACGGCCTGGCACAAAAGACTTGCAGGCAGGAGGTAGATGCAATTCAAGGACACTAGGAGACTGATTACTGACAGTCAAAACAGTGATGATTGACAATTTTTGCAATACTGTTAAAAGAAATATGATTGCTGGCAATAATTGGCTAGGTGGGCCTAGCACACAGCAGGCTGCAAGGCAGGAGGAAAGTGAAATTCAATGGCACCAGCAAACTGAGGATTCACAAAAACTATTACCAAAAATTTAAATTTTTAATTATTAAGAATACTGTGACAACAAATATGATTGGTGTAAATATTTTTCAAGTAGGCCTGGCACACAGGCTTGGACGGCAGTAGAAAAGTGCAATTCTATTGCACGAGCAAACTGAGGATTAAGTTAAAAAATCATTTTTTTTTTTATTTTAAATAGTAACTATACTGTCTGTGACAACAATTATGATTGGTGTAAATAGTTGGCTAGACGGCCTGGCACAAAAGGCTGGCAGTGGGAGGCAGGAGGTAAATGCAATTCAATGGCACTAGGAGACTGAATATTTGCAGTCCAAAAAATAATGATTTTTATTTTTTAATATACTGTTAGAAGAATTATGATTGGTGCCACTAATTGGCTAGTTGGGCCTGGCACACAGGCTGACAGATATGAGTCGTGGATGGTAGGTAGGGCAGCAATTTAATACAGTATGCTGTGTAAGTGACAAAAACACAGGTCTGATAGAAAATTAAGTTAGATTACACTAGCAAAATATTTTAAAATTTTAGATTTTAATGTTAAAATTATGTTAAGAAGTGCAATGCACATATGACTCTATGAGTGGTCGTACTGGCTGGCTGCTACGTAGGGCAGCAATTAACAACAGTATGCTGTGTAAGTCAGATAGACAGACACAGGCCTGATAGAAAATAAAATTAGATTACACTAGCATAATGATTTAAAGAGTTTTTTTTGGGAATTTAAAGAAAAAGGTTAAGCACATACATATGAGTCGTGGCTGATAGCCTTGGAAGGGCAGCTATTAAAAACAGTAGGCTCTGTAAGTCAGATACATACACGCCTGATAGAAAATACTATTAGATTACACTAGAAAAATGATTTAAATTATTTTTGGGGGGGGGGGATTAAAAAAAGGTTAAACACATATGAGTCGTGGCTCATAGACTAGGGAGGGCAGCAAGTAAACAAAGTAGGCTCTGTATGTCAGCAAAACACACAGGCCGGATAGAAAATTATATTAGATTACACTATCAAACAAATTTAAACTTTTTTTTTTATATTTAAATTAAGGTGAAGAAGATATGAGTGCTGGGTGGCTGCCTGGCACAGACCAATTAACCAAAAGACTGAAAAAAAAAACGAGGTATATTAATGCTGAGTGAGCCTGACAGACACAAGCCTGATAGTAAATGTAATTAGATTACACTAGCAAAATTTTTTTTTTTTTTTTTTAAATTTAAAATAATGTTATAAACGGATATTAACACTGGTGGCTGCTGGCTGGCACAGAGCAATGAACCAGAGTATATGCTGTGTGACACAGGCCTGATAGAAAATGAAAAAAAATTACACTAGCAAAATAATAAAAATTTTTGGTTAGTTAAATTTAAACTAATGTTGTTAGGGAGATATCAGTGGTGGCAGTAATCACAGCATATGCTGTCAGCCTTAAACACACAGCCTGAAAGCCAGGAAAAAAGCTAATAAAAAAAAAAAACGAAAAAAAAAAAAAAAACGGCACGAAATATAGCCCTAAAAAGGTTTTTTTGGGGTGCTGTGCTTGCAGCAGAGATGAGTGGAGTCCTTCTGGACTGTAAATACACTAGCCTAGCTATGTTTTTCCTATTAATGTCAGGAGCAAAAACACAACACGTCCTCTCATTAAGAAAGCAAGGTCGTTATGAGTCTAAAATGGCGGAATCTGAGTAGCTGGGAGGGTCTGTGAGGGAGTGTCTGATGTTGATTGGCTCTAATGTGTCAGGTGGCTGTGACATAAAGGGTCAAAGTTTTCCTCAATGATGACACATAGGGGCGGATCGAACGCGAACAAGCTATGTTCGCTGTGAACCGTTCGCGGGCGAACAGTTCTGAACATCACTAATTACAATAAGAACAATAAAGATAAGGTGAGTCCACTAGCCTGCACTAGTATAGCCAAATAACAATAGAGCATATGTATGATAGTGGATAATATCTTATATTCTAAACTGTGGGGTACTGCTTGTGAGGTGATACAAAACAAGGACTAAAAATGCAGGGGAAAAACATAAAATAAAATAAAAAAATTATACACTCATGCAGGGCCAAAGTTCAGGATTACTCCTAACTAGGGGAGGAAGCTAAAAATATAATAATTTGGGGGTAAGTAGCCCCGTAATCTCTGGCATATTAGCCATCATTTGGGAGATCTATTATGTGTGAGTCAGAGTCTTATCATGGTGCCAGCATCCCTTAGACTTTAGAATCAAATTACCCCACACCAGATCAGCTAAGGGGCTATGCTGTAAGTTCAATACAGCGTTAATGCAATTTATTAGAGACCCCCTAAATGAATACCACAAATAACAGGTTCATCTCTCATGGAATATTAATATGGACTCAAGTAATTTCTCTTTAGGTATCTATAATATTACTAGGAAAACAGAAAAGACTCCCATTTAAGTGTTAGGAGACATATAGATAGATCTCTGTTATAGGGGAGAAACCTTCCATCAGTAATCTACTCTGTGCTTGAAAACTAACCCAATCCCTAGTGTACAATCTAAGCTTCTATAGACATGAGGAAAAACATATTCAAACTTAGTGAGAAAAAAATGAATACAAGAATAACAGGTACAAAGCCATACAAATTGCAATATATTAATAGTAAGATCTTTGGTATGATGTTGTGAAAACTCTACCAATATGTATAGTCAATAGGTAACTAGGTACCCCGTAGTGTGAAAATGTCAGGGTCTTTGTGACTAGCCCACACCTCTCCTTTGCAGTCGCTCCAGTCTAAACTTATAATGCAGGAGAACTCGGGTCAGTGAAGGTGACAGCAAATCAGATGTGTTTAGCTGGCTGAGGTTACCAGGTGGCAGAGGTCTCAAATCGCCATGTGTCTCATGTGTGGACCGGTCCACCTTATGGTTTCCCATGCGTCGCCGGAAGTCTCCTCTTACCCTCTGGAGTAGGTGAGTCTGATCTGCTCCCTGTTGTGCTTTCGCTGCAATGCCGTTGTGTAACTGTAGGTTGATTTTATCAACTTGAGTTTTGCCGATAGAAAACTTAACCCTGGATCCAATCTGCTGCATAATGTCAGCATCAGAGCTACATATGGTGCTAATAGCAGGGTATTTCCTCTCAGGCAATGTAGAATATTGCCTAGTATTCATCTCCCCGTCATTCAGTGACCAGCTCTCAGCTATATCTCCGGTATGCGATAGGAAGCCTTTATTGCCCTGCAGTTGTTTCTGCTGTATGGTGATGTCTCTTGTCTCCACCATCTTAGATACGGCATTGTCTTCTTCGCAGCATTGTGTTTTAATCAGATGTGTGAGATCGTCAAAGTAGACATGGATCTTCTGATCTAGTTTTATAAGAAGATTTTGTATTAGACTATGACGGTCTTCCCCCATGTTTGAAAACTTGTTGCCACAGTGCTATAATAGCTGTTATAACCCGGGGATCCGAGAAGGAGAATGTGAAGATGAATAAAGGCCACTGCCTGTATTTGCAGTAGTTTGTTATGGCGCTCCGTTTCCAAGCTGTCTAAGGTGACAAAACTGCTGCAGCTGGTTGTTGTTGACCTCGTCACCACTTTGCGAAAGTTTATAATTGTTTAGTGAAGTGTTTTCGTTAATTATTGAATTTTTAGGCCTAGGAGCTCAGCAAAAACATGACTGCTTCTAATGGCTGCTAGCTCGCCCCCCCCTAGTGTTAGTTTTTTTAATGTGTAATTTAGTTTTTTTAATTGGTAGTTATTTTAATTTTATTATAACAGTTATGTTAGGTTAATTGTTAGTTTAAACTTAGGTTTTTTTAATTTCACAGGTAAGTTTTTATTTATTTTAAGATAGGAATAATGTAATTTTAATATAAAGTTAGGGGGTGATAGGTTTAGGGGTTAATAGTTTAATTTAGTTTTTTTATGATGTGGGGGCTGGCAGTTTAGGGGTTAATAACTTTATTTAGTGGTGGCGATGTCAGGGAGCGGCAGAATAGGGGATAATAACTTTATTAGTGGCGGCGATGTCGGAAGCAGCAGATTAGGGGTTAATATGTTTAATTTAGTGTTTGCGATGCAGGAGGGTGGCGGAATAGAGTTTAATAGGTAGTTTATGGGTGTCAGTGTACGTTGTACCATTTTAAATATGAGTTTTGTGTAACAGTTTTGTTGAGAAAAACTCATAACTATTGGTCTCAGATAGCGGAACGGATCGTGTCGGTATAGGCTGTAACTCAAGCTTTTTAGCCTTACTGCACAACCTGTAATACCTGTGCATGCGGCACAGGTATACCGACAAGACTTGTAATGGCTGTGTTACTGTTTTACGCTGAAATAGCCATTTTTTCAGCGTTAAAACCGTAACGCAAAACCTGTAATCTAGGTGAAAATTTCTTACCATTAAATAATATATACATATATACACACACAGATAAAAATATTATACTACGCTTTATTCAGACAAAGAAATGTGTAACTTCTTGACCCTTTCTATTTTTTGTTGTTGAAACAAATCCAAAATTTGAATGAAAAAGAAGAAAAACATAATTTAAGTAACCATATTTTTCTGTTTAAATGTTTTTCCATTTAATGTCACAACAGAGTTGTAGTCTATCAACTTTTTAGGATACCAGATTTTTCTAATTTACCTCTCAAGTCAAAACATCAGTGTGATCTACTTTTCAGGACTTGCCAGTGTTCAAATTAAAATCTTTTACTTCACATCTGTTATAGAACCTGCACTCATTTCCACAGCAACAAATTTAATATTTGTTTGTTAACAGTAAACAGTGATTGACAGCAATTTATATAAGCATTTAAGACACAGTTGACATATTTATTTAATCAGAAGCAGAGTTGTATTAAAAATATATCTTAGAGTTAACTCTTCCATTAAATATTGTTTGTAAAGGTTCTTGTAATGCCAAAACATAGCAAAATAGTTGGAAAATGTTATTAAAATTAAATAAATGGAAAAAAAAAAGTTTACATTTTTATATAGGCAAATGGTCCTTGGTATCATTAATACCTTATTACATTAAGATGTTTAGAAACATAGCTAACCTCATCCAATGTTAATGTTTCGCTGTTCCACAAACACATCACTATGAATTTTCTATGCATATTTCTAATATTAAAATCGTTATTTTACATTCATTCCAGTTTTAGCACAGCAAAATAGCCAAACCTAGCATGTATTCAGGCTGCTTCTGCCAAATATAAAAGTCAAATCGGGTAAGAGTGAATTTTATATTTTGTTCGAATCAGATGGAAAGAGTTCTTCAGCAAAAGAAGTTAAAGGGACATTCCGGTCAACATATAAATGCACATAGATGAATTACATATTTGAATAGAAACATATTTGTAATATACATGTATTAGCAAAAATGCTTTTAGTAAAAGTTATCACTGCTTTAGTGTTAACATTTTACTCTGCATGTGCATGTGAAGCATAGGTAGATATTCTCAGTGCACCAGCATTTTAAATACTGCAGCTGCTCAGAGAGCAAGTGGGTTTTCTCTTGTAAGGTGTATCCAGTCCACGGATCATCCATTACTTGTGGGATATTCTCATTCCCAACAGGAAGTTGCAAGAGGACACCCACAGCAGAGCTGTTATATAGCTCCTCCCCTAACTGCCATATCCAGTCATTCTCTTGCAACTCTCAACACCCATGGAGGTAGTAAGAGAGAGTGGTAAAAAATAGTTAGTTTATTTTCTTCAATCAAAAGTTTGTTATTTTAAATGGTACCGGAGTTGTACTGTTTTATCTCAGGCAGAAGTAGAAGAAGAATCTGCCTGAGTTTTCTATGATCTTAGCAGGTTGTAACTAAGATCCATTGCTGTTCTCACAAATGTCTGAGGAGTGAGGTAACTTCAGCGGGAGAATGGCGTGCAGTTTATTCTGCTAATGAGGTATGTGCAGTTATAATTTTTTCTAGAATTGGAAATGCTAGAAAATGCTGCTGATACTGAATTAATGTAAGTTAAGCCTGAATACAGTGATTTAATAACGACTGGTATCATGCTTACTCTCAGGGGTATTACCCTTATATAAATACAATATAAAACGTTTGCTGGCATGTTTAATCGTTTTTATATGTGTGTCTGGTGATAAAAATTATTGGGGCCTAATTTTTTCCACATGGCTGGCTTTATTTTTGCTTAGTAACAGTTTCCTGAGGCTTTCCACTGTTGTAGTATGAGTGGGAGGGGCCTATTTTAGCGCTTTTTTGCGCAATTAAAATTACAGACTTAGACATCCAGTTTTCCTTAGAAGTCCCCTGAATGCTGCAGGACATCTCAAAAGGGCCTAAAGTCGTTTATTGGGGAAGGTATGGCCACAGTAGAGCTGTGGCAGTTGATTGTGACTGTTTAAAAACGTCTATGTCGTTTTTTTGATCAGTTTTTTGAACTAAGGGGTTAATCATCCATTTGCAAGTGGGTGCAATGCTCTGTTAGCTTATTATACACACTGTAAAAATTTCGTTTGTGTAACTGCCTTTTTTCACTGTTTTTTCAAATTGAAAATTTGTTTCTCTTAAAGGCACAGTACCGTTTTTTATATTTGCTTGTTAACTTGATTTAAAGTGTTTTCCAAGCTTGCTAGTCTCATTGCTAGTCTGTACAAACATGTCTGACATAGAGGAAACTCCTTGTTCATTATGTTTAAAAGCCATGGTGGAACCCCCTCTTAGAATGTGTACCAAATGTACTGATTTCACTTTAAGCAATAAAGATCATATTCTGTCTTTAAAAAAATTATCACCAGAGGATTCTGACGAGGGGGAAGTTATGCAGACTAACTCTCCCCACGTGTTAGATCCTTTGACTCCCGCTCAAGGGACTCACGCTCAAATGTCGCAAAGTACATCTAGGGCGCCCATAGCGATTACTTTACAAGACATGGCGGCAGTCATGGATAATACACTGTCAGCGGTATTAGCCAGACTACCTGAATTTAGAGGTAAGCGAGATAGCTCTGGGGTTAGACGAAATACAGAGCATACTGACGCTTTAAGAACCATGTCTGATACTGCCTCACAATATGCAGAAGCTGAGGAAGGAGAGCTTCAGTCTGTGGGCGATATTTCTGACTCAGGAAAGATACCTGATTCTGATATTTCTACATTTAAATTTAAGCTTGAACACCTCCGCGTATTGCTAAAGGAGGTTTTAGCTGCTCTTAATGACTGTGACACAATTGCAGTGCCAGAGAAATTGTGTAGACTGGATAAATACTTTGCAGTGCCGGTGTGTACCGATGTTTTTCCAATACCTAAAAGGTTTATAGAAATTATTACTAAGGAATGGGATAGGCCAGGTGTGCCGTTATCTCCACCTCCTATTTTTAGAAAAATGTTTCCTATAGACGCCACCACACGGGACTTATGGCAGACAGTCCCTAAGGTGGAGGGAGCAGTTTCTACTCTTGCAAAGCGTACTACTATCCCTGTCGAGGGCAGTTGTGCTTTTTCAGATCCAATGGATAAAAAATTTGAAGGTTACCTTAAGAAAATGTTTATTCAACAAGGTTTTATCCTACAGCCCCTTGCATGCATTGCTCTTATCACTGCTGCTGCGGCGTTCTGGTTTGAGTCTCTGGAAGAGGCTTTACAGGTAGCGACTCCATTGGATGACATACTTAGCAAACTTAGAGAACTTAAGCTAGCCAATTCTTTTGTTTCTGATGCCACTGTTCATTTGACTAAACTAACGGCTAAGAATTCTGGTTTTGCTATACAAGCACATAGGGCGCTGTGGCTTAAATCATGGTCAGCTGACGTGACTTCAAAATCTAAGCTGCTTAACATACCCTTCAAGGGGCAGACCCTATTTGGGCCTGGTTTGACGGAGATTATTGCTGATATCACTGGAGGAAGAGGTCATGCCCTTCCTCAGGACAGGTCCAAATCAAGGGCCAAACAGTCTAATTTTCGTACCTTTCGAAACTTCAAGGCAAATACGGCATCAACTTCCTCTAATGCAAATCAAGAGGGAACTTTTGCTCAGTCCAAGACGGTCTGGAGGCCAAACCAGACCTGGAACAAAGGTAAACAGGCCAAAAATCCTGCTGCTGCCTCTAAGACAGCATGTAACGGATCTAGTAGGGGGCAGACTCTCACTCTTCGCTCAGGCATGGGCAAGAGATGTTCAGGATCCCTGGGCGTTGGAAATTATATCCCAGGGATATCTTCTGGACTTCAAAGCTTCCCCCCCAAAAGGGAGATTTCACCTTTCACAATTATATGCAAACCAGATAAAGAGAGAGGCATTCTTACACTGTGTACAAGACCTCCTAGTTATGGGAGTGATCCATCCAGTTCCAAAGGAGGAACAGGGACAGGGTTTTTACTCAAATCTGTTTGTGGTTCCCAAAAAAGAGGGAACCTTCAGACCAATTTTGGATCTAAAGATCTTAAACAAATTCCTCAGAGTTCCATCATTCAAGATGGAAACTATTCATACCATCCTTTTGGATTAGCTACAGCCCCAAGAATCTTCATGAAGGTTCTAGGGTCGCTTCTGGCGGTCCTAAGGCCGCGGGGTATATCAGTGGCCCCTTATTTAGACGACATCCTGATACAGGCGTCAATCTTCCAAATTGCCAAATCTCATACGGACGTAGTACTGGCATTTCTGAGGTCACATGGGTGGAAAGTGAACGAGGAAAAGAATTCTCTATCTCCACTCATGAGAGTTTCCTTCCTAGGGACTCTGATAGATTCTATAGAAATGAAAATTTACCTGACGGAGTCCAGGTTATCAAAGCTTCTAAATTCCTGCCGTGGCTCAGTGCATGGAAGTAATCGGCTTAATGGTAGCGGCAATGGACATAGTGCCATTTGCACGCTTACATCTCAGACCGCTGCAACTATGCATGCTCAGTCAGTGGATCGGGGATTACACAGATTTGTCCCCTCAACTAAATCTGGATCAAGAGACCAGGGATTCTCTTCTCTGGTGGCTATCTAGGGTCCATCTGTCCAAAGGTATGACCTTTCGCAGGCCAGATTGGACAATTGTAACAACAGATGCCAGCCTTCTAGGTTGGGGTGCAGTCTGGAACTCCCTGAAGGCTCAGGGATCGTGGACTCAGGAGGAGACACTTCTTCCAATAAATATTCTGGAACTGAGAGCGATATTCAATGCTCTTCAGGCTTGGCCTCAGTTAGCAACTCTGAGGTACATCAGATTTCAGTCGGACAACATCACGACTGTGGCTTACATCAATCATCAAGGGGGAACAAGAAGTTCCTTAGCGATGTTAGAAGTCTCAAGGATAATTCATTGGGCAGAGATTCACTCTTGCCACCTATCAGCTATCCATATCCCAGGTGTAGAGAACTGGGAGGCGGATTTTCTAAGTCAACAGACTTTTCATCCGGGGGAGTGGGAACTCCATCCGGAGGTGTTTGCACAATTGATTCTTCATTGGGGCAAACCAGAACTGGATCTCATGGCGTCTCGACAGAACGCCAAGCTTCCTTGTTACGGATCCAGGTCCAGGGATCCCAAGGCGACGCTGATAGATGCTCTAGCAACGCCCTGGTCCTTCAACCTGGCTTATGTGTTTCCACTGTTTTCCTCTGCTCCCTCGACTGATTGCCAAGATCAAGCAGGAGTGAGCACCGGTGATTCTAATAGCGCCTGCGTGGCCACGCAGGACCTGGTATGCAGATCTAGTGGACATGTCATCCTTTCCACCATGGACTCTGCCTCTGAGACAGGACCTTCTTCTTCAGGGTCCTTTCCACCATCCAAATTCAATTTCTCTGAGACTGACTGCATGGAGATTGAACGTTTGATTTTATCAAAGCGTGGCTTCTCCGAGTCAGTCATTGATACCTTAATACAGGCACGAAAGCCTGTAACCAGGAAAATTTATCATAAGATATGGCGTAAATATCTTTATTGGTGTGAATCCAAGGGTTACTCATGGAGTAAAGTCAGGATTCCCAGGATATTATCCTTTCTCCAAGAAGGTTTGGAAAAAGGATTGTCAGCTAGTTCCTTAAAGGGACAGATTTCTGCCCTGTCTATTCTTTTGCACAAGCGTCTGGCAGATGTTCCAGACGTTCAGGCTTTTTGTCAGGTTTTAGTTAGATTCAAGCCTGTGTTTAAACCGGTTGCTCCACCATGGAGCTTAAACTTGGTTCTTAAGGTTCTTCAAGGAGTTCCTTTTGAACCTCTTCATTCCATAAATATCAAACTTTTATCTTGGAAGGTTCTTTTTTTGGTAGCTATTTCCTCGGCTCGTAGAGTCTCTGAGTTATCTGCCTTACAAGGTGATTTTCCTTATCTGATTTTCCATTCGGATAAGGTAGTCCTGCGTACCAAACCTGGGTTTTTACCTAAGGTGGTATCTAACAAGAATATCAATCAAGAGATTGTTGTTCCATCCTTGTGTCCTAATCCTTCTTCAAAGAAGGAACGTCTATTACACAATCTGGACGTGGTTCGTGCTTTGAAGTTTTACTTACAAGCTACTAAAGATTTTCGGCAAACATCTGCTTTGCTTGTTGTCTACTCTGGACAGAGGAGAGGTCAAAAGGCTTTGGCAACCTCTCTTTCTTTTTGGCTAAGAAGTATAATCCGCTTAGCCTATGAGACTGCTGGACAGCAGCCTCCTGAAAGGATTACAGCTCATTGTACTATAGCTCTGGCTTCCACTTGGGCCTTTAAAAATAAGGCTTCTGTTGAACAGATTTGCAAGGCGGCAACTTGGTCTTCACTTCATACTTTTTCAAAATTCTACAAATTTGATACTTTTGCTTCTTCGGAGGCTATTTTTGGGAGAAAGGTTTTACAGGCAGTGGTACCTTCCATTTAAGTACCTGCCTTGTCCCTCCCTTCATCCGTGTACTTTAGCTTTGTTATTGGTATCCCACAAGTAATGGATGATCCGTGGACTGGATACACCTTACAAGAGAAAACACAATTTATGCTTACCTGATAAATTTATTTCTCTTGTGGTGTATCCAGTCCACGGCCCGCCCTGTCATTATAAGGCAGGTAATTTTTCATTTAAACTACAGTCACCACTGCACCCTATGGTTTCTCCTTTCTCTGTGTGTTTTCGGTCGAATTACTGGATATGCCAGTTAGGGGAGGAGCTATATAACAGCTCTGCTGTGGGTGTCCTCTTGCAACTTCCTGTTGGGAATGAGAATATCCCACAAGTAATGGATGATCCGTGGACTGGATACACCACAAGAGAAATAAATTTATCAGGTAAGCATAAATTGTGTTTTTTATCATTTCAGTAATTAGCACATTGAAGGCCAGATTACAAGTCGCGCACTAATTGATGCTGCAGCTCGAGCGTTAACTGTGCTAGAAGTTCCACTTTTTGTGTTCATTAGGTAGCGCTCATATTATGAGTTGAAAGTAAACTCTGACGAGCCCAAAAAGCAGAAGTTAAAATATTTCTAGCGCGTTTATGTATTTCCCCATAGAAGTCAACAGAGAAAAAAAAAATCCACCCTACTCACAAGCAAACCCGATTGCATATTCTCATGTGCCCTAACACAACATGAAAATATGAATATGTCACATTCCAATGTTCTTCACATACAAGAATATGTTTTATTTATTCATAAATAAATACATATTTCTATATTTATATGGTTTCGGTACAATATATATATATATATATATATATATATATATATATATCTATATATATGAATATTTATATATATATATATATATATATAATAGCCCTTTGCCATCAATTACATAGCCAAATACCATATACTGTATATTTGTATCCTTAGAAAAACGTTTTATTAATATTTATGCAAATAATTTTTATTAGATAGTGTTTATATGAGTGTAACATTTATCATATTCCTAACCCTTTTGTAAGGTCTTCAGTCACGCTAACAAGATGCGCATAAATTTGATGTAATGTAATACGCACGCTAATTAACGCACCAGCGATATTTTAAAATTTCTTACTTGCAAACGTTAGCGTACCACATGTATTCTAGCCCTTACTATTTCTGACATTTTCCCTGAAACAAGGAATGATGTACCCTACAATCGTATAACAAAAGTGCAATTTTTAACAATTGCATTAAATAATATTTTTTAAAGGCAATTATGAATTAAATTAAAGATAAACAAACCAAATATTGGGTAGATAATATCATGCTTTCTCATTTTTTTTTATTGTAATTAGGCATCACGCCTGAATATGGCAGCAAAGTTGTTTAAACATTGTAATTATTATACTACAATAATATCTGACATTTGCTTCCCCTACACCTACAAGAATGAACAAATATTCTAGTTTTTGTCTACGTTTAGCAATATTGTATTAGCTGTACAATGACAAGGAAGGATGAGATTAAAAAAAGCCTGTCACTGTAATAGTCATTCATGTGTGAAAATTAACACTAATATACAAGTGTATAACAAGAAGGCTTAAACATGTCATAAAATGTATAATAAATACAAAAGCACAATAATTTAACACAGAAAATAGTATAAACTAAAAATAAAATGTGCAACAAAAACCACACACAAGTAGTGCTAATAATCCAGACCAATATGCAGGAATAAATCCAAAGTGAAAAGCGTCTTTAATGAAAACAGTTCCACAAATACAAATAGTTCAAACAATGTTCCTCAAAAGGAAGAGAAAAAAAACCACATCATAGAATAATAGTGTGTAAATCTTCACTCCCCAGATGGAAGGCAGACCCCGAATACTCACAGTAGTTAGAGGTTCAACAGCCAAGATAATTAGCTCTAGGCAGACTGGATACCAATAATGACAAATGCTTAAAGCAAATTTACAATTTATTAAAAACAAAAGCCAAACGTCTTTTAGATCACTAAGGGTAACTGGTACAAACATACAAGGATACTATGGGGCATATTTATCAAGCTCCGTATGGAGCTTGATGCCCCTTGTTTCCGGCGAGCCTGAAACAGAAGTTATGAAGCAGCGGTCTAAAGACCGCAGCTCCATAACTTGTTCACCTGCTCTGAGGCCACGGACAGAAATCAACCAGATCGAATTCGATTGGGTTGATTGACACCCCCTGCTAGCGGCCGATTGGCCACAAATCTGCAGGGGGTGGCATTGCACCAGAAGTTCACAAGAACTTCTGGTGCAATGATAAATGCCGACAGCATATGCTGTCGGTATTTATCGATGTGCGGCGGACATGATACGCTACTTCGCATCATGTCCGCTCGCACATTGTTAAATATACCCCTAAGCGTGTGATAGTCCATTGTTACAGACCGCATGAAGCTCCTAAAAGTATCTGTAGTCTTTCTGTACCGGACAAGTACCCCTCCTTGTGACCAATTTAAACAAGGCTTTAATGACTCTATATATGTTTAGCCATATTGTATTAGCTGTACAATGACGAGGAAGGATGAGATTAAAAAAACCTGTCACTATAATAATCATTTATGTGTGAAAATAAAAACTAATGTACAAGGGTAGAACAAGTCATAAAAAGAAAACTACTCATGAGCAGCTGCTATCATTTCACCATCATGTGCAAATCTGGTGATCCTTTAAATGTGGTAATAGTCATTGTGGAAAGATTTAGTGAATCTGGGGGGAGTTATCCAGAATACAGTGTGAGCAATTACAGCCATTGCAACAAATGACTTGTGCACAGGAGTTTTGTTTTGGTGAAATAGCAGTTCTGACTCAACTTGCACTGTCTCTTCTTAAATTGCTTTGCACAGTTTTCTAATCAAATTGGCATTGTCACTAGTGAGGTCGCGAATAGTTCGCCGGCAAATAGTTCCCGGCAAACATAGCTTGTTCGCATTCGCAACGGTGGGTGAACATATGCGATGTTCGATCCGCCCCCTATTCGTCATCATTGAGTAAACTTTGACCCTGTATCTCACAGTCTGCAGACACATTCCAGCCAATCAGCAGCAGACCCTCCCTCCCAGACCCTCCCAGCTCCTGGACAGCAGCCATTTTAGATTCATTCGGAAGCTGCATTGTTAGTGAGAGGAGGGACAGTGTAGCTGCTGGTGATTTAATAGGGAAATTGATAGTTAGGCTAGTGTATTCAGTGTCCACTACAGTCCTGAAGGACTCATCTGATCTCTGCTGTAAGGACAGCACCCCAAAAAACCCTTTTTAGGGCTAGAACATCAGTCTGTTTTTTTTTCCTGTGTAATCTAATTGCAATTGCCTGCCTGCCAAGCCACTTGCCCAGTGTCACCACTCATACCTGGTGTAACAGTAGTGTAAATTTAAAAACAAAACAAACTTTTTTGACTGTGAAACATCAGTCTGCTAGTATAATCTAATTGCAGTTGCCTGCCTGCCAGCGTGTGGGCCAGGCCCACTTGCCCAGTGCCACCACTCATATCTGGTGTAACAGTAGTGTAAATTTAAAAAAAAAAACTTTTTCGACTGTGAAACATCAGTCTGCTAGTGTAATCTAATTGTAGTTGCCTGCCTGCGTGTGTGCCAGGCTCACAGCGTATACTGTGCCCACTTGCCCAGTGCCACCACTCATATCTGGTGTAACAGTAGTGTAAATTTAAAAAAAAAAAAACTTTTTTGACTGTGAAACATCAGTCTGCTAGTGTAATCTAATTGCAGTTGCCTGCCTGCCAGCATGTGTGCCAGGCTCACAGCATATACTGTGCCCACTTGCCCAGTGCCACCACTCATATCTGGTGTAACAGTAGTGTAAATTTAAAAAAAAAAAACTTTTTCGACTGTGAAACATCAGTCTGCTAGTGTAATCTAATTGCAGTTGCCTGCCTGCCTGCCAGCGTGTGTGCCAGGCTCACAGCGTATACTTTGCCCACTTGCCCAGTGCCACCACTCATATCTGGTGTAACAGTAGTGTAAATTTAAAAAAAAAAAAATTTGGACTGTGAAACATCAGTCTGCTTTTTTGTGTCAAGCTCACAGCGTATACTGTGCCCACTTGCCCAGTGGCACCACTCATATCTTGTTTAATAGTAGTGTAAGTGTACATTAAAAAAAAAAAAAACTTTTTGGACTGTGAAACATCAGTCTGCTTTTTTGTGTCAGGCTCACAGCATATACTGTGCCCACTTGCCCAGTGCCACCACTCATATCTTGTTTAATAGTAGTGTAAGTGTACATTTAAAAAAAAAAACTTTTTGGACTGTGAAACATCAGTCTGCTTTTTTGTGTCAGGCTCACAGCATATACTGTGCACACTTGCCCAGTGGTACCACTCATATCTTGTTTAATAGTAGTGTAAGTGTACATTTAAAAAAAAAAACTTTTTGGACTGTGAAACATCAGTCTGCTTTTTTATTTCAGGCTCACAGTGTATACTGTGCCCACTTGCCCAGTGCCACCACTCATATCTTGTTTAATAGTAGTGTAAGTGTACATTTTAAAAAAATGACAGGCAGAGGCAGGCCACCCCACAGGTGCCGTCGTGGTCGTGGTGCAGTGTTTCCCTTTGGCCCTAGAATAATGCCCAGTGTTCAGAGGCCACGTCCCATGAACTCGAAAAGTTCTGAGGACATAGTTGACTTTTTAACACAGGACACCCAATCTTCTATAGCTTCCGCTCTGAACCTTGACGCACCATCCTCCTCCAGCTTATCTTCGGGCACCTCTCAAGCTACCACTCGCCCGCCTGCCGCCACCACCAACACTAGCACCACAGCTGCTTCACTTGATCTGTCAGAGGAGTTATTTACACATCAGTTGGAAGAAATGAATGATGCGCAACCATCATTGACAGAGGATGTAGATAACAGTGATATGTCTCAGTCAGGCAGCATTACAGACATGGACGTACGGTGTAATGATGATGATGTTGTACACGCTGCTGCTTCCTTTGTTGATTTGTCAGATACAAGTGAAGCGGTTTATTATGACGATGCATCCATGGATGTCACGTGGGTGCCCACTACAAGAGAAGAAGAACAGGGGGAAAGTTCAGATGGGGAGACAGAGAGGAGGAGGAGGAGATGAGTTGGAAGCAGGGGGAGGTCGTTGCAAGGAGCTAGTGGCACAGTCAGACAGCATGCATCGGCACCCGGTCAGCCAGACAGCACACCAATCAACGCATGCTGTTGCCACCACCAGAATGCCGTCATCGCAGAGCTCAGCAGTGTGGCATTTTTTTTGTGTGTCTGCCTCTGACAACAGCGATGCCATTTGCAACCTGTTCCAAAAGAAACTGAGTCGTGGGAAGTCCAACACCCACCTAGGTACAACTGCTTTGCGAAGGCACATGATCGCACATCACAAACGCCTATGGGATCAACACATGAGTAGAAGAAGCACACAAACTCAAAGCCGCCATCCTCCTCCTGCTCCAGCATCTTCAGCCACGTCAACCACTGCTGTCCTCCTTGCCCCCTTTCAACCATCCGCCACTCCGTCTCTCTTCCGGAGCAGTTCCTGCTCATCTGCCCACAGTCAGGTGTCTGTCAAGGATATGTTTGAAGCCAATGTCACAAAGTCACCTCCTTGCCTGGCGTCTGACAACTGGCTTGTCTGAACTCTTAAGGAGGATAGGAGAGAATTGGCGCTTATATCAACCCTAATGCCAAGTATAGAAGGGTCTCTCTCTAAGAACCCTGAGGAGGATAGTAGAATAATTTAAGCGGAAATACTGGCGCTGAAAGCAGGGTAGTACACAAATACAATATACGGGTAACCTAAAAGGGTCTACCTTAGCAGAAATATAATCGCCTAATATATATCTTAGAAAATGTATTTAATAGTGTAAAATTACAATAAAATCAAGATTATAAAATCAGTGTTAATAAAATCAGTACATATATACTAAAAAGTAATTAATGGGGCCCTTTAAATTAGTTTGAAAAAACATACAGAAAGGGGAAAGATTAATCACAAATCTATATATATATATATATATACTGTGATTGAGGATAGAAGAAAACTATACTCAAATAAATATAAGTATAAAGAGGGCAGAGATATTCAAACAGTATAAATAAAAACAAATAGCAATACAAACAGACTTAATAACTGGACGTCCAGCGTAAAAAACAGGGGTTAAAACAGTAATAATCTGGGGTTAAAACAGTATTAACCTGAAAGTGCACTATAGTGAACAAAAACACTCGTGACTAGATGATCATACTAATAGCATTGGATCAAGCTAATGGGCGAGTGAGGTACCTTGCGCTAATCTGTGGAGCACAGATTGAATATTGTTCGTCCTGTAGGTGGGTGATCCTCTGGAGGTGGGTGTGTACTCCTAGCGTAGTCCACTTACATCACCCTTTCTGAAAATGTCCAGCTGATTTCGGGAGGAACAGAATGTAAACGATCTCTGGGGTAATAGCAATCCTTTAGATGATGGTAGATAGTAACTTCAAGGCACTCTTATTCTGTGGTGCTTAGTGCAGGTACTAAATCATCTGGCAGTATATGCAATTTGTATACTGGTGCGCTCCCTCAGAGGGCTGTATTCAAATTCACAGGCCTTGGGGGTAGTGAGCCAGGCGTTGGTAGTTGTCCTGTGTGCTTTTTCAACACAATAGCGATCCTTTCGGCGGCTGTATCAAGTTCACAAGCCTTAAAGGAGTTCAGCTTAGCAGTAGTTCTTCTTGTAGGAAATGAGACACAGTCATCAACCGGTTTCTCCCCTCACTTGGGGCTTTTTCAAGATGTGTTCTCATTGCTGGCAGGTATTCCTTTATAGGGCTATCCTGCATCCTTATTGGTTAGTTCAAAGGGGTGTGTGATCCCAGTTAAGGTGGAAATTGAGTTATATCCCTTAAACTTTTAAGGAGGTATCTTATTGTCTCTTGTAGTTTTTTGGAAATGTCCTGTTGTTAATTTTAGTTTAACAACTAGTATACTAAAAGTACATATTGCTCCGGAAAGGAACAACCATACGTGTAATATGGTCACATCCATGGTGTCAAGTGAAATAGACTTAAATTATGAGTAAAGTCTGTTCAAGAGTTAGTATTTTTTGGAGTCCTCAATTTGATTAAACACATAGGTAGAGGTAAAAGACATATGTCAGTATTGTACAGGGAATATAAAGTTTTTACAGAGTTTTACATTTGATAGTTACAAGCAGAAGTAAATTAGGGACAAAAAGAGAGAACTGGGGGTTCTCATTGTCTTAGAGTTAAAGTTAAACACATAGGTAAAGAATTTTTACCATATGTGTATATGATACAGAAAATAGACAGACATTCTAGATATTTCATGTTTGGTGGTTGCATATTGGGGCATACTTATCTGATCAAGTGTCAGTATTGTTTGGGGGATGATAGTATGATTAAACACATAGTTAAAGGTTAAACACATATGTCGATATTTGTTCTCTTTTTAATAGATATTATAAAATCTTACATTTGGTACTTGCAAACGGAAGTTAATTATGAAAAAATGGTTCTTAGTGTATTGGGGGTAAAATTAAACACATAGGTAAAAGTTAAACACATATGTGTATATGACATAAAAAATGTAGACAGACTATTCCAAAGTTTTGCATTTGGTGGTTGCATACTTGGGCAAATAATGAAAGGAGGTTCTGATTGTTTTTAAAAAGCATATCTAATAGAGACCCTTAGGGGAAGTTTTAGTCAAACATAAAAGGAGCTACATCAAGTTCTGAGTTTAAGCCTAATGGGTGCAGTGTTTTCATGGTATATATCAGTTCGGCTTCCTTTTTTAGGAGCTTTGTTTCAAATTTCCCTCCTCTCCATTCTGGTTTGACTTTCAAAATCCCCCAGAATTTAAAGTCTTTAAGTCGGTTATTATGGACCTCTCTAAAGTGTCTGTATAGGTGTGTTTCCTTGTTGCCTTTTTCTATGATACAAAGGTGTTCTCTAATTCTTTCGCGGAGTGTTCTAGAGGTCTCTCCTAAATATTGCATATTACAACTACACTGTATGAGGTATATGATTCCTTTATCTGTACATCTGATAGTGTCATTTATATGGTAGGTTATTCCTGTTTGGGTTGACGTATATTCTTTGGTTTTATTTGTGTAGTGGCAGGATCTGCAACAATGGCAGGGAAAGAAGCCTTTGACTATGTTCCCTAGTAGGTCATGTTGTTTGGACTGATTATTTGTTTTAAACTCGCTGGGGGCCAATGTGTTCTTTAGGTTCTTTGATTTTTTATATATAAATCTCGGGTTAATAGAGATCTTATCTCCAATAATTGGATCCTCTCTAATTTGGTGCCAATGTTTTTTAATAATACGTTCGATAGTCTTATGGTCCCCATTATAGTTTGTAATGAAAGGGACAGATATATCCTCCGTTTCTTTTATGCATATAGGATCTTCATGTCTTTTATATTTAAGTAAATCTTTTCTATCTATGTCTTTTATTTTATTGAAATTATCCTGAATTGTTATATCATCATACCCTTTGTCATTAAATTTCTTTATTAGAATTTTAGACTGTTCTTCGTAGTCTATTAGGTTAGTGCAGTTTTTTCTAATCCGCAGAAATTGTGCTTTGGGTATATTTTCTTTCCACTTTGAAAGGTGGCAGCTTGTAGCATGAATAAAGTTGTTGGAATCTATTTTCTTAAAGAAAGTTTTGGTATTAAATTGGTCATTGTTGGTTTCAATGTCCAGATCTAGAAACGAAATTTTATGTTTATTTATTTCGTAAGTGAACTGTAATCCCCTGTCATTTTGGTTCATGGAGGAGAAAAGTTCTAATAGTGTTTCTTCAGTACCTTTCCAGATAATCAGAATGTCGTCAATGTACCGCTTATAGGAACTCTTAGCCCGCCAGCTTTTACCATACAAGCTGGTGGAGTCTGAGGCGTTCAAAAAATTTGTAGCTATTGGGACACCGCAGTGGAAGGTACCCGGCCGAAATTTCTTTGCACAAAAGGCAATCCCCAACCTGTACTCGATTGTGCAAAAGGAAGTAATGGGATGTCTGGCACACAGTGTTGGGGCAAGGGTCCATCTGACCACTGATAGCTGGTCTGCAAAGCATGGTCAGGGCAGGTATATCACCTACACTGCACATTGGGTAAACCTGCTGACGGCTGCCAAGCATGGAATGCGTGGCTCTGCAGATGAGTTGGTGGCACCACCACGACTTGCAGGCAGGCCTGCTGCCACCTCCTCTACTCCTCCTACTCCATCCTCTCCCATAACCTCCTCGGCTGAGTCCTCTTCTGCTGCTGCGACTTGCTCCACATCATTGGCACCCCCCAGCTCCCCATGTACTATTCCACATCCCGGATATGGCAGTGTCACGCCGTCTTGGGGTTGACTTGCCTGAAAGCAGAGAGTCACACCGGACCAGCACACCTGTCCGCCCTGAACGCACAGGTGGATCAGTGGCTGACTGTCAGCACTAACCATTTCACTGTGCCTTTAAGACAAGTTCTCCTCCCCTCAGGTATACTATTTAAACACACTTTACCCATAAGACATTGCTTGATTATTAAAGAGTGTTTTGAGACAGCATCTTGTCTCTTTATTATCTTAAGAATAATTAGCCTTGAGCATTCTTATATATTGGAGGAACTTATCAAACTCTCTCTCTCTAAATCTATGCTCACTTTTAAGCCTTTATCCAGATGGTTTAAACCTTAAGCTAATACTTAATTTTCTAAGTTAAAGGGGAGATCAATTTCTCTTTAACTCATCCACCTGTGATTAGCTGCAGCTCTCTTCGTTACCACTTCACATCAGACGCTCAGACTAGTGCTGACGTCACCTCCGACTCTCTGAATTCACTGCGCAGCACGCCGGAGTTGCTCACACACTGCAGGCATCAGACGCTGCTCTCCTGTCTCCTTAGACTTTGAACTGTTCACCATATCCAAGTAAGACACGCTGTATCTGTATCTAATATCACTTAATCAAGGTATGTGCACCACCGATAATGTATATAAGCATGCTAGGACAACTTTATAAAGGGTAATGCATTACTGAAATCCCTGAGTTTATATATTTGAAAATCGATTGCTTTCTCTGCTCATTTTCTATCAAGAGACTTGTCATGTTCATTACTTACATTGAATCTCCTATTCTTAACCTTACATTCTGAGAAAATTGTTCATAACATAAAAACCTCAATATAAAATGTATCTTTGTTTATAACAAATCATATGAGTCAGACACAACTAGAGAGAATCATAGTTGTGTCAATAAATATTAATCCACCATTAATACTGAATACACACAGGAACCTTATATCTAAGTAATGGTATTAAGGAGATTGTGTATTCATACAATACCTTTTCAGGTAAAATTCAATTGTTTACTGATATTATTATAGAAATCAGACCTGTATCCTCACAGAATAATCAAGCCTAAAAAACATTTTAAAATTCACACACATTTTTCTAGGAACAACATGGATCCTATTGAAATGGCTAACCACACTAAATCAAAAGGTGGAAATATTGGCACAAGGACTAACTGAATTGAAAAATGAAAATAGTAGTCTTAAGCAAGTAATAAATGAATTTATAAGCCAAAAAACTAATGAGACACCTGAACCACAGGTTAATCCCCCAACTCCTTTTTCTGGTGATCGCACAAAATTTCGTGAATATAAAAATGCATGTATATTACTTTTCACCTTAAAACCACGAACCTACCGATCTGACAAGATTAAAGTATTCACAGCAATCTCCTACCTAACTGGAGAACCCAGAGCATGGGCAGATAGATTCCTAGAATCAGAAGATCCCATTTTAAATTCTCTTGAGAATTTCTTCCAAACTATGGCAATACTATACGACGATATTAATAAACAACAAACCGCAGAAAATAGATTAAGATCCCTTAAACAGGGAAAAAGGCCCGTGGAGGATTACATTTCAGATTTTCAACTATGGGCGACAGACTCAGAGTGGAATTCAGTAAGTCTGAAAAATCAATTTCGCCTAGGTTTGTCAGAACACTTGAAGGATGAACTGTCTAGAGTGGATTATCCTGAAAGTTTGGATGCTTTAATTAAGTTATGTATAGCTATGGATAGAAGGTACCGAGAAAGGAAGACTGAAAAACATTTCTTTGAAAGCACTCCCAAAAGAAATTTCCAAACTTATCAAGAAAAAACCCAAATAAATCCCATACCAATGGAAATAGGTACCATACGCGGTCCTCTAAGTTTAGAAGAAAAACAAAGAAGAAGGTTAGGCAATCTCTGCCTTTACTGCGGAAATAAAGACCATGATGTTGCCACATGTCCAATTCTTTCCCGTCAAAAGAAGGGTAAGTTATTAAATAATTGTTCATGTGAAAAATCTAAAAATACACCCTACCTGTCACTAATATTGTCTTTACAGTGGGACAGCCAACAACTACAGAACGAAGCCATTATTGATTCTGGAGCTGAAGGCTTATTTCTTGTTGAATCATTAGTTAAACAAAATAAAATACCAATACTGCAGAAAACTTCTCCTGTTTTTGTTAGGGTAATTGATGGTTCTCAAATTTTAAAGGGACCTATCACTCACCACACAATTCCCCTATTAACCATCACACCTGATGGGCACAAAGAGTTTCTTACATTTGACATTATTCCTAGTTCAATTCACCCTATAGTACTTGGTATACCCTGGTTACAAAAACATAATCCAACCATAGACTGGACACAAAATAAAATCACTTTCACATCACAATATTGTCAAAAAACATGTTTCCCATATGTCAATATCGCACATATAAGTTCCACATTACCTCAAGAATATCAAGATTTCAATGATGTTTTTAATCTTAAGAATGCTGAAACTCTCCCACCTCACAGGCATTTTGATTGTCCAATTGACACTAAACCAGGGATAGAGATACCATCAGGAAAAATATTTCCCCTTTCACAAAAAGAATTAAAACATCTAAGAGAATATCTAGATGAAAACCTAAGAAAGGGTTTTATAACCCCATCTTCATCACCAGTTGCATCATCCATTTTTTTTGTTACAAACAAAGATGGTACACTTAGACCCATAATTGATTATCGTGCCTTAAACGCAGTCACGATAAAAAACAGATATCCATTACCACTCATCCCGGAAATAATTGAACGACTAACAGGTGCAAACATCTTCACCAAGTTAGATTTAAAAGGTGCGTACAATCTAATACGTATGAAATCCAGTGATGAGTGGAAGACAGCATTCAAAACAAGATATGGGCTATTCCAATATAATGTTATGCCTTTTGGTTTGACAAACGCCCCCGCCACATTCCAGTTCTTTATAAATGAGATCTTTAAAGAACTTATGGATGTGTGCGTAATTGTTTATCTAGATGATATCCTCATATATTCTAAAACTATAGAGGACCACAGAAAACATGTAAGATGGGTTCTCTCTACACTTCGTGAACATCAATTGTACGCCAAAATGGAAAAATGTCAGTTCCATAAAGACACTATTAAATTTTTAGGATATATAATTTCTCCCAATGGCATACAAATGGACCAAGAAAAGGTAACAGCCATAATCAATTGGCAAACTCCTACAAACCTGAAATCTTTACAAAGATTTTTAGGTTTCTCAAACTTCTATAGGAAGTTTATTAATAATTATTCTACCATTGTACAGCCTTTAACAAGATTGACAGGAAAACAAAGATTTGTTTGGGATTCCAATGCTGAATGTGCTTTTCACAATTTGAAACAACAATTCACTACAGCACCAATTTTGAGACTCCCAGATCCAGATTTGCCTTACACCTTGGAGGTGGATGCCTCAAATGTTGGTATTGGTGCAATATTAATGCAACCAGATAAAAATGACAATCAACTATATCCTATCGCTTATTACTCTCGACGTTTAACTACTGCAGAAACTAATTATTCAATAGGCGATAAGGAATTATTAGCCATGAAATCCGCAATGGAACATTGCCGTCATCTCTTGGAGGGGACTGTAATTCCTTTTCAAGTTTTTACAGATCATAAAAATCTTCAATATTTGAAGAAAAATAAAACCTTATCATCGAGACAGGTGAGATGGGCCCTTTTCTTGGACAGGTTTAATTTTCTACTAACATATATTCCAGGAACAAAAAATGAAAAAGCAGATGCTTTATCACGTTCTTTTGAGACTCCTGAAGAGTCCCAAACTAATACATATATAATTCCACCAACTAAAGTCATTGCAGCAACAGTACTAGAGACATCTGACATTTATCAAGCACAAAACGTGGATAATCAAATTCCACCTATTTGTACTCCAGACACTGAATCTGGATTATATATGAAAGATGGGTTGATTTATGTTCCACCAACTTTAAGGAACCAGATTATCCACCAACACCATGATTCCCCTTTAGCCGGACATCCAGGCATTGAAAAAACCGCTGAACTAATAAGTAGGGAATACTGGTGGCCTCAGATGAAAACTTCCATTCATTCCTATGTGTTAAATTGTGACATTTGTGCTAAGAAAAAGAAAGAACATCATGAGCCCTATGGTCTCTTGACACCATTACCAATACCTATGAAACCTTGGGATATGATTGGAATTGACTTTATTGTAGATTTACCAATTTCAAATGGTCATAATACCATAATGGTTGTAGTGGACCATTTAACCAAGATGGCCCATTTCATCCCATTAAAAAGAATACCAACTGCTTCTACCACTGCTAAATATTTCCATAGTCATGTGGTTAGATTACATGGTTTACCTGCTTCAATTGTAACTGATCGAGGAAGTCAGTTTACTTCCAAATTTTGGAGATATTTATGTAAAGCTTTACAAATTACACTCAGACTTACTACAGCCTTCCATCCCCAATCAAATGGTCAAACGGAACGTTTGAATCAGACACTTGAACAGTATTTGAGATGTTTTATTTCATCTCAACAGGATGACTGGTTAGAATGGTTGCCTAGTGCGGAATTTGCCTATAATAATTCAAACAATACTTCAACAAAAGTCTCTCCCTTTTATGCAACTTATGGTTTCCATCCTCGTACATATCCTAATACTATAACTTCTTCTCATTCTCCATCAGTGTCCAATTACACTGACTCTTTGAAAGAAGTTATGGACACACTACAAGATCATTTGGCCTCTGCCAAAGAAGCCCAGAAGAAATACTATGACAGAAAGAGGATACCATCTCCGGTATATAAACCTCGAGATATGGTATGGTTATCAACTAAAAATATCAGGTTACCTGTACCCAGCAAAAAACTTGCTGATCAATATATAGGACCATTCCCTATACTCAGGGTAATAAATGACAATGCAGTGACTTTGAAATTACCAGCCACAATGAGAATACATCCCTCGTTCCATGTGTCCTTGGTGAAACCCTATCTGGGAACAAAACCTCCGTCCACTGATGTTTCCATTCTCCCTATACCTGATCCACTGGATTATGAAGTAGATGGGATTTTGGATTCTAGGTATCGTAGAAGAACCCTTGAATACTTGGTACATTGGAAAGATTATGGGGATGATGAAAATTCCTGGGTTCCTCTCCGTGATTTAAATGCACCTGATTTGCTGAAAGACTTTCATGTTCGCTTTCCCTTTAAACCGGGTCCTCGGACTGCTGGGAGGCCCTCTTGAATGGGGGGATCTGTCAGCACTAACCATTTCACTGTGCCTTTAAGACAAGTTCTCCTCCCCTCAGGTATACTATTTAAACACACTTTACCCATAAGACATTGCTTGATTATTAAAGAGTGTTTTGAGACAGCATCTTGTCTCTTTATTATCTTAAGAATAATTAGCCTTGAGCATTCTTATATATTGGAGGAACTTATCAAACTCTCTCTCTCTAAATCTATGCTCACTTTTAAGCCTTTATCCAGATGGTTTAAACCTTAAGCTAATACTTAATTTTCTAAGTTAAAGGGGAGATCAATTTCTCTTTAACTCATCCACCTGTGATTAGCTGCAGCTCTCTTCGTTACCACTTCACATCAGACGCTCAGACTAGTGCTGACGTGACCTCCGACTCTCTGAATTCACTGCGCAGCACGCCGGAGTTGCTCACACGCTGCAGGCATTAGACGCTGCTCTCCTGTCTCCTTAGACTTTGAACTGTTCACCATATCCAAGTAAGACACGCTGTATCTGTATCTAATATCACTTAATCAAGGTATGTGCACCACCGATAATGTATATAAGCATGCTAGGACAACTTTATAAAGGGTAATGCATTACTGAAATCCCCGAGTTTATATATTTGAAAATCGCTTGCTTTCTCTGCTCATTTTCTATCAAGAAACTTGTCATGTTCATTACTTACATTGAATCTCCTATTCTTAACCTTACATTCTGAGAAAATTGTTCATAACATAAAAACCTCAATATAAAATTTATCTTTGTTTATAACAAATCATATGAGTCAGACACAACTAGAGAGAATCATAGTTGTGTCAATAAATATTAATCCACCATTAATACTGAATACACACAGGAACCTTATATCTAAGTAATGGTATTAAGGAGATTGTGTATTTATACAATACCTTTTCAGGTAAAATTCAATTGTTTACTGATATTATTATAGAAATCAGACCTGTATCCTCACACTGACTCCGCACCAACTGGAGATCGGCAAAGTGGTTTCTGACAACGGAAGTAATTTGGTGGCGGCATTGAAATTTGGCAAGTTGACACATGTGCCGTGCATGGCACATGTGTGTAATCTGATCGTACAACATTTTGTGCATAAGTACCCAGGCTTACAGGACGTCCTGAAGCAGGTCAGGAAGGTGTGTGGCCATTTGAGGCGTTCCTACACGGCCATGGCACACTTTTCCGATATCCATCGGCGAAACAACATTGCCAGTGAGGCGCTTGATTTGCGACAGCCCGACACGGTGGAATTCAACACTCCTAATGTTCGACCGCCTGCTCCAACAAGAAAAAGCCATTAACGAGTATTTGTATGACCGGGGTGCTAGGACAGCCTCTGCGGAGCTGGGAATTTTTTGCCATGTTACTTGACACTCATGCGCAATGCCTGTAGGCTCATGCGTCCTTTTGAGGAGGTGACAAACCTAGTCAGTCGCACCGAAGGCACCATCAGCGACATCATACCATTTGTTTTCTTCCTGGAGCGTGCCCTGCAAAGAGTGCTGGATCAGGCCATAGATGAGCGTGAAGAGGAAGAGTTGTGGTCACCATCACCACCAGAAACAGCCTTATCAGCATCGCTTGCTGGACCAGCGGCAACACTGAAAGAGGATTGTGAGGAAGAGGAGTCAGAGGAGGAATGTGGCTTTGAGGAGGAGGAGGAAGACCAACCACAACAGGCATCCCAGGGTGCTCGTTGTCACCTATCTGGTACCCGTGGTGTTGTACGTGGCTGGGGGGAAGAAGATACCTACAGTGAGATCACTGAGGATGAGGAACAGGACATGAGTAGCTTGGCATCCAACCTTGTGAAAATGGGGTCTTTCATGCTGTCGTGCCTGTTGAGGGACCCTCGCATAAAAAAGCTGAAGGAGAACAACCTTTACTGGGTGTCCACGCTACTAGACCCCCAGAATAAGCTTAAAGTGCCTGAAATGTTACCGAATTACCGCAAGTCAGAAAGGATGCAGCAGTTCCAAAATAAATTAAAAAGTATGCTTTACACAGCGTATAAGGGTGATGTCACAGCACAACGGGAATCTAACAGGGGAAGAGTTGAAAGTAATCCTCCGACTCCCACGACCACGCCCGCAAGGACAGGATGCTTTACAGACGTGTTGTTGATGGAGGACATGCGGAGCTTTTTAAGTCCTATGCATCACCACAGCCCTTCGGGGTCCACCCTCAGAGAACGACTCGACCGACAGGTAGCAGACTACCTCGCCTTAACTGCAGATCTCGACACTCTGAGGAGCGATGAACCCCTTGACTACTGGGTGTGCAGGCTTGACCTGTGGCCTGAGCTATCCCAATTTGCAATAGAACTTCTAGCCTGCCCCGCTTCAAGTGTCCTGTCAGAAAGGACCTTCAGTGCAGCAGGAGGTATTGTCACTGAGAAGAGAAGTCGCCTAGGTCAAAAAAGTCTAGATTACCTCACCTTTATTAAGATGAATGAGGGATGGATCCTGAAGGGACTGACATTGGGCGATACATTCGAGTAAAAAAGGCCTGATGAGATGAGCTGCCTTGGACTAAAAACGGTCCACACTGTGCTGTATTTTATCTTCGAATGCCGGATGACTTGCGTGACTTATCCGCCACCAACTAGGGTTCAAGCCGCAATATTTTAGGGCACTTTCTGCCTGGGAAACAAACATCAATTTTTCTGGCCGATGCTACAGCAGCGGCTGCAACAATACCTAATTTTTCAGGCATGTGTACATGCCAAATTTTTCTGGCCTCTGGTGCTGCACTGTGGCTTCAAAAAACAAACCAAAAAAAAGGCACGTAACAGGGATTAAACTGATAGGAATAGTACTACTTAACACACCACTCCTATCTGGTGGCACATTAGATTGCACGCGCAGTGCCCCAAATTTGAAGTAGGAGGACCGACCAAGCATCTTTTTCCATCTCCCGGTTCCTAAAATCCATGCCATATACACGTCCCCTGGCGCCGCAACTGCCTCTGGGAACCTTACCATGTGTCCCAGACCGCACGTCTTGTAATTCTCTGTCTGGGAAATTATCTATCTATCAAATCTATCTATTTATCTATCAAATCTATCTATCGTATCTATCAAATGTATCTATTGCATCTATTGATCTATCTATCTAATCTATGTATCTATCTATCAAATCTATCCATCTCGTGGCCGGACTGTTATCTGACAGCCACTTGTGTTTCGGCCAAATGTCCGTCTGCCAAATGTCTGTCGGCTAAAAGTCCGGCCAAGATTGCACGCGCAGTGCCCCAAATTTGAAGTAGAAGGACCGACCAAGCATCTTTTTCCTAAAATCCATGCCATATACACGTCCCCTGATAGGGGACGTAACAGGGATTAAACTGATAAGAATAGTACTACTTAACACACCACTCATATCTGGTGGCACAGTAGATTGCACGCGCAGTGCCCCAAATTTGAAGTTGTAGGACCGACCAAGCATCTTTTTCCATCTCCCGGTTCCTAAAATCGATGCCATATACACGTCCCCTGATAGGGGACATAACAGGGATTAAACTGATAAGAATAGTACTACTTAACACACCACTCATATGGCACAGTAGATTGCATGTGCAGTGCCTCAAATTTGAAGTAGGAGGACCGACCAAGCATCTTTTTCCATCTCTTGGTTCCTAAAATCTATGCCATATACACGTCCCCTGGCACCGCAACTGCCTCTGGGCACCTTACCATGGGTCCCAGACCGCACATCTTGTAATTCTCTGTCTGGGAAATTATCTATCTATCTATCAAATCTATCTATTTATCTATCAAATTTATCTATCTATCTATCTATCGTATCTATCAAATGTATCTATTGAATCTATTGATCTATCTATCTAATCTATGTATCTATCTATCTATCAAATCTATCTATCTTGTGGCCGGACTGTTATCTGACAGCCACTTGTGTTTTGGCCAAATGTCCGTCGGCCAAATGTCCGTCGGCTAAAAGTCCGGCCACGATTGCATGCGCAGTGTCCCAAATTTGATGTAGGAGGACCGACCAAGCATCTTTTTCCATCTCCCGGTTCCTAAAATCCATGCCATATACACGTCCCCTGATAGGGGACGGAACAGGGATTAAACTGATAGGAATAGTACTACTTAACACACCTTATAATAACGCAGAGAGAGGCAACGCAGAGAGAAGAGTCTGAAGAAGAGGAGTTAGAGGAGGAAGGTGGCGTTGAGGAGATGGAAGAACAAACACAGCAGGCATCCCAGGGGGCTTGTTGTCACCTTTCGGGGACCCTTGGTGTTGTACGTGGCTGGGTGGAGGAAGAGACCTTCAATGACATCAGTGAAGACAAGGAATGGGACATGGCTAGCTTGGTATCCAACCTTGTACAAATGGGGAGTTTGCGGTTGTGCAAATGGACTGTTTGCGGGTGTTTGCGGTGCGTTAAACGGGGAGTTTGGTCTGTCACTGTGAAGCGGGTGTAACCCTTACACTACCTGATCGATACAACATCATACCTGATGTTTTAAAGCACGTTATTCCAAACAATTTAGGAATGTTAGGTGATTTATGCCCTTTATGGATTAAAACCAGACTCTGCATCAACTATGTAATTTTACGTGGGAATTTTGCCATGGATCCCCCTCCGGCATGCCACAGTCCAGGTGTTAGTACCCTTGAAACAACTTTTCCATCACTATTGTGGCCAGAAAGAGTCCCTGTGGGTTTTAAAATTCGCCTGCCTATTGAAGTCAATAGCGGTTCGCCCGGTTTGCCCGTTTGCGAACATTTGTGGAAGTTCGCGTTCGCCGTTCACAAATGGAAAATTTTAAGTTCGTAACATCACTAATTGTCACCTGTTATGGTCTCTCTAGTCTGCACAAAGACAGTCAGCAATTCACTCATCATCACACAACATGGATGCCATATTCTTGCAAGCAATTACTTAAATGGGAAATATCCAAGGGTGCGAAAAGTCATTATGCTCCCATTGCTTGGATTGTACTTTTATAACAGGATCAAATGAATGTATCCATGACTCATTCATAGTATCACATTTACTTCAGAAATAATCAGGAACATTGAACTTTGTCAAAATTTCTTGCAAACTAATCAGTCACCTTCTGTTCTGGGGTACCCATTGTGCTGACAATTTTTGCATGTCCAAAATATCCACTAAAAATGACTGTTCTGTGCTATATGACACCCCTTTGCCCTGCATATTTGCAATCTTTGTATTAGAGCACGGACCTTCTTCCTATACTAATCTCGTCACACTACTTTTTAACTGTGGGATAACATTGCAATAGAAGCACTAATTTAACCCTTTCACAGATGGATTAAAATTAAAACGTACACATAATTTTTAATGGCAAAGATTAAATATATGGGGGTATATTTATCAAAGCGTCAATCTCAGTGCATTCGCCGGCGTCAATACGCTCGTCAGACATTGCTTACACGGATCCACATACCATCCCCTTATTTATAAAAAAACCTGTCAAAAACACGCGTGTCAAGTACGGCGGGATGAGCATCAGACTGTTGTTAACTAACAGTCATTGATGTCGAGGTTATTCAGGTTTTTCCCAACTTTATTTATACCATTTCATTACTGTCCATAAACAAGCACATTTCTCTAAAGCGAATCTTTTATTTCTCTTGTTAAGTGTATCCAGTCCACGGATCATCCATTACTTATGGGATATATTCTCCTTCCCAACAGGAAGTTGCAAGAGTCCACCCACAGCAAAGCTGCTATATAGCTCCTCCCCTAACTGCCATTACCAGTCATTCTCTTGCAAGTCTCAACATAGATAGGAGGTCGTGAGAGTCTGTGGTTTTTTAAACTTAGTTTATTTCTTCAATCAAAAGTTTGTTATTTTTAAATGGCACCGGAGTGTGCTGTTTATCTCAGGCAGTATTTGGAAGAAGAATCTGCCTGCGTTTTTTCTATGATCTTAGCAGACGTAACTAAGATCCAGTTGCTGTTCTCACACATTCTGAGGAGTAAGGTACTTCAGAGGGGGAATGGCGTGCAGGTTTTCCTGCAAATAAGGTATGTGCAGTAAAATATTTTTCTAAGGAATGGAATTGACTAAGAAAATACTGCTGATACCGAAGTAATGTAAGTACAGCCTTTAAATGCAGTGAAAGCGACTGGTACCAGGCTGATTGATAGAGATATATGCTAAGGTATGTGCAGTAATATATTTTTCTATGGAATGGAATTGACTAAGAAAATACTGCTGATACCGAAGTAATGTAAGTAAAGCCTTAAATGCAGTGATAGCGACTGGATCAGGCTTATTAATAGACATACATACTCTTATAAGAATGTGTTTTAAAACGTTTGCTGGCATGTTTAATCGTTTTTTAACATATGTTTGGTGATAAAACTTATTGGGGCCTAATTTTTCCACATGGCTGGCTTAAATTTTGCATAGAAACAGTTATAGGGAAGGTAATCCACAGCTCAGCTGTGGCAGTTTTGTTGTGTCTGTTTAAAAAAATGTCGTTTTTTTTTTTTTTTTTTTTTATCTGTTTTTTGCATTAAGGGGTTAATCATCCATTTGCAAGTGGGTGCAATGCTCTGTTAACTTATTACATGTACTGTAAAAATTTCGTTTGATTTACTGCCTTTTTTCACTGTTTTTCAAATTTTGACAAAATTTGTTTCTCTTAAAGGCACAGTAACGTTTGTTATATTTGCTTGTTAACTTGATTTAAAGTGTTTTCCAAGCTTACTAGTCTCTTTATTAGTTCTAACATGTCTAACATAGAGGAGGCTCTGTGTTTATTATGTTTAAAGCCATGGTGGAACCCCATTTTAGAATGTGTACCAGATGTACTGATTTCATGTTAAACAATAAAGATCATTTTTTGTATTTAAAAACATTATCACCAGAGGATTCTGTCGAGGGGGAAGTTATGCCGACTAACTCTCCCCACGTGTCAGACCCTTTGACTCCCGCTTTAGGGACTCACGCTCAAATGGCGCCAAGTACATCAAGGGCACCCATAGCGTTTATTTTACCAGAGGATTCTGTCGAGGGGGAAGTTATGCCGACTAACTCTCCCCACGTGTCAGACCCTTTGACTCCCGCTCCAGGGACTCACGCTCAAATGGCGCCAAGTATATCAATGGCGCCCATAGCGTTTATTTTACAAGACATGGCAAAGGTTGTGTATAATACACTGGCAGCAGTATTAGTCAGACTACCTGAAATTAAAGGAAAGCAAAACAGCTCTGGGGGTAGATACAGAGCATACAGACGCTTTAAGAACCATGTCTGATACTACCTCACAATATGCTTAGTCTGTGGGTGATATTTGTGACTCAGGGAAGATGATTTAACCTGATTCTGATATTTCTACATTTAAAATTTATGCTTGAGAACCTCCACTTGTTGCTCAGGGAGGCTTTAGCTGCTCTGAATGAATGTGTACAATCGCAGTGCCAGAGAAATTGTGTAGACTGGATAAATAATATGCAGTGCCGGTGTGTACTTATGTTTTTCCAATACCTAAAGAGGTTTACTAAAATTTTTCATAAGGAATGGGATAGACCAGGTGTGCCGTTCTCTTCCCCTCCTATTTTTTAGAAGAATGTTTTCTAATAGTTGCCACCACACGGGACTTATGGCAGACAGTTCCTAAGGTGGAGAGAAGAGTTTCTACTCTAGCTAAGCGTACCACTACCTCTGACGAGGACTGTTGTGCTTTTTTAGATCCAATGGATAAAAAATGTTTATTCAACAAGATTTTATCCTGCAGCCCCTTGCACGCATTGCTCCTGTCACTGCTGCTGCGGCGTTCTGGTTTGAGTCTCTTGATGAGGCTTTACAGGCTCCATTGGATGAATATATTTGACAAGCTTAGAGCACTTAAGCTAGCCAATTCCTTTGTTTTCTGATGCCTTTGTTCCTTTGACTAGACTAACGGCTAAGAATTCTGTTTTTTACTATACTGGCGTGCATAGCGCTATGGCTTATATCATGGTCAGCTGTCGTGACTTTAATAAATAAGCTACTTAACTTCCCTTCAAGGGGCAGACCCTATTCAGGCCTAGTTTGAAGGAGATTATTACTTATATCACTGGAGGAAAAGATCATGCCCTTCCTCAGGACAGGTCCAAATCAAGGGACAAAAAAGGCCTAATTTTCGTGCCTTTCGAAAACTCAAGGCAGGTGTGGCATCAACTTCCTCTAAGGCAAAATAAGAGGGAACTTTTGCTCAGTCCAAGGCGGTCTAGAGACAACCGGACCTGGAACAAAGATAAGCATGTCAAGGAGCCTGCTGCTGCCTCTAAAACAGCATGAGGAACGGACCCCTATCTGGTAACGGATCCTATAGGGGGCAGACTTCATTCTTCGCCCAGGCGTGGGCAAGAGATGCCCAGGATCCCTGGGCATTGGAAATTATACCCCAGAGATATCTTCTTGATTTCAAAGCTTTCCCCCCAAAAAAAGGGGAGTTTTTGCCTTTCACATTTATCTGCAAACCAGATAAAGAAAGAGACATTCTTGCATTGTGTACGTGACCCATTCAGTTCCAATAGAGGAACAGGGACACAGTTTTCCTCAAATCGGTTTGTGGTTCCCAAGGAAAGGAAACCTACAGACCTATTTTGGATCTAAAAGATCTTAAACAAATTCTTTAGAATTCTATCATTTAAGATGGAAACTATTCGTACCATCTTAACTATGATCCAGGAGAGTCAATAGAGGACTACAATGGATTTGAAGGATGCTTATCCTCACATTACGATGCATAAAGATCACCATCGGTTTTTCAGGTTTGCCTTTCTAGACAGGCATTACCAGTTTGTAGCTCTTTCCTTTGGGTTAACTACAGCCCCAAGAATCTTTATGGAGGTTCTGGGGTCGCTTTGGCGGTCCTTAGACCGCGGGGCATAGAAGTGGCCCCTTATTTAGACGACATCCTGATACAGGCGTCAAACATCCAAGTTGCCAAGTCTCATACGGACGTAGTACTGGCATTTCTGAGATCGCATGGGTGGAAAGTGAACAAGGAAAGAGTTCTCTATCCCCAATATCAAGGGTTTCCCTCCTAGGGATTCTGATAGATTTTGTAGAAATTAAAATTTACCTGACGGAGTCCAGGTTGTCAAAGTTTCTAAATTTCTGCCGTGTTCTTCATTCCATCCGCGCCCTTTGGTGGCTCAGTACATGAATGTAATCGGCTTAATGGTAGCGGCAAGGGACATAGTACCGTTTGCACGCCTACATTTCAGACCACTGAAACTATGCATGCTCAGCCAGAGGAACGGGGATTACACAGATTTGTTCTCCTGTTAAATCCGGACCAAGAAACCAGAGATTCTCTTCTCTGGTGACTATCTCGGGTCCATCTGTCCAAGGGTATGACCTTCCGCAGGTCAGATGGGACAATTGTTACAACAGATGCCAGCCTTTTAGGTTGGGATACAGTCTGGAACTCCCTGAAGGCTCAGGGATAGTGGACTCAGGAGGAGACCCTCCTTCTAATGAATATTCTGGAACTGGGAGCGATATTCCATGCTCTTCAGACTTGGCCTCAGTTAGCAACTCTGAGGTACATCATATTTCAGTCGGACAATATCACGACTGTGGCTTACATCAACCATCAAGGGGGAACAGAAGTTCCCTAGCAATGTTAGAAGTCTTAAAATAATTCACTGGACAGAGACTCACTCTTGTCTAAAAGCTATCCCTATCCCAGGTGTTGAGAACTGGGAGGCAGATTTTCTAAGTCGTCAGACTTTTCATCCGGGGGAGTGGGAATTCCCTCCGGAGGGGTTTGCACAAGATCAAGCAGGAGAGTGCTTTGGTGCTTTTGACAGCGCCTGCGTGGCCACGCAGGACCTGGTATGCAGATCTGGTGGACATGTCATCCTTTCCACCACGGTCTCTGCTTCTGAGACAGGACCCTCTACCTCAGGGTCTTTTCAACCATCTAAATATAACTAATCTGAGATGGACTGCCTGGAGACAGAACGCTTGATGTTATCAAAGCATGGCTTCTCCGAGTCAGTAATTGATACCTTAATACAGGCATAAAAGCCTGTCTCTAGGAAAATTTAACATAAGATATGGTGTAAATATCTTATTGTTATGAATCCAAGGGTTACTCATGGAGTAAAGTCTGGATTCCCAGGATATTATCTTTTCTCCAAGATGATTTTGAGAAAAGGGTTGTCAGCTAGTTCTTTAAAAGGACAGATTTCTACTCTGTCTATTCTTTTGCACAAGCGTCTGGCAGGTATTCTAGACGTTCAGGCATTTGGTCAGGCTTTGGTTAGAACCAAGCCTGTGGTTAAAAATGTTGCTCCGCCATGGAGCTTAAAGCTGGTTCTTAAGGTTCTTCAAGGAGTTCCATTTGAACCTTTTCATTCCATAGATATCAAACTTCTATCTTGGAAAGTTCCTTTTTGGTAGCTATTTCCTCGGCTCATAGAGTCTCCGAGTTATCTGCGTTGCAATGTGATTCTCCTTATCTGGTTCTCCGTACGGATAAGGTAGTCCTGTGTACCAACCTGGGTTTTTACCTAAGGTGGTATCTAACAAGAATATCACTCAAGAGATTGTTGTTCCATTCTTGTATCCTAATCCTTCTTCAAAGAAGGAACGTCTATTACACAATTTGGACGTGGTTCGTGTTTTAAAGTTTTACTTACAAGCTACTACAGATTTTCATCAAACATTCACCTTGTTTGTTGTCTATTCTGGACAGAGGAGAGGTCAAAGGACTTCAGCAACCTCTCTGTCTTTTTGGTTAAAAAGCATAATTCATTTAGCTTATGAGACTGCTGGACAGCAGCCTCCTGAAGGGATTACAGCTCATTCTACTAGAGCTGTGGTTTTCACTTGGGCCTTTTTTAAATGTGGCTTCTGTTGAACAGATTACAAGACGGAGTCTTGGTCTGCGTTTCATACTTTTTCAAATTTAACAAATTTGATACCTTGCTTCTTCGGAGGCTATTTTTGGGAGAAAGGGTTTTTTACAGGCAGTGGTAACTTCCATTTAAGTACCTGCCTTGTCCCTCCCATCATCCGTGTTCTTTAGCTTTGGTATTGGTATCCCATAAGTAATGGATGATCCGTGGACTGGATACACTTAACAAGAGAAAACATAATTTATGCTTACCTGATAAATTTATTTCTCTTGTAGTGTATCCAGTCCACGGCCCGCCCTGTCACTTTAAGGCAGGTAATTTTTCCATTAAACTACAGTCACCACTGCACCCTATGGTTTTCCTTTCTCTGCATGTTTTCGGTCGAATGACTGGTAATGGCAGTTAGGGGAGGAGCTATATAGCAGCTTTGCTGTGGGTGGACTCTTGCAACTTCCTGTTGGGAAGGAGAATATATCCCATAAGTAATGGATGATCCGTGGACTGGATACACTACAAGAGAAATAAATTTATCAGGTAAGCATAAATTATGTTTTTTCATCTGTTTATTTCCAAAAAATAGACAGATTTATACCTCAACAAACAATATCTCATAGAAAGTTATTTTTATATTTATTTGTTTTATGATACTTACACATAAATTAATGTGTATTTGTATTTCTAGAAGTCATGATATGCTTTTATCTCATATAAATGATTATTAATGATAGAATTTGTACATATCTTTGTACATACTTGTATCTATCTATCTATCTATCTATCTATCTATCTATCTATCTATATATATATATATATATGTGTGTGTGTTATGTCAGAAATCTTTTGCAAACATATTTACATGTCCCTAAGTTTCTTTTTTTGTTCCAAACAATGGTGTCTGTCATATCTCTGTGTTTATTTATACCACTATGGGCGCCATATACTAAGGCGTCAATTTTTTCGCACAGACCGTATCGAAATAACCCGCCGGCATTCGCACCATGCGGATGGCACTTCGTTACATGAATGTACTAAAAACCAAGCCGTAAAATTTCGCATCTATTGTGTGTCGAAGACAATCGGATTATTGATAACTTTGAAGCTTCGTTCGGCGCGAAAGAGCAAAGTTAAGAAGCAGTCTGCGACCTGATTGGTTTAGATCTTTACCCACGTGACGATCTAGGTGTCATAATCGCCAGACAAGCGGCAATGTCTGGCTGCTGACATGTATAAGAATGTGCATTTTCCCAGAAATCTTAGAATATTGTCATTGGTTCAAGGTATTCTGCTATTTCATTGTAAAGTTGCATAATAGCTTCTCTGTCCAAACGGAATCTCTGGATAATCTCTCGATCAGAAATGCTTTCCAAACCCATACGTGGAAGGAAAACTCTAGGGACTCTAATTCTTCTACCTCTCCTTCTTTGCAAGTTGTCAACCGGTGCCTGTATAGCCCTTCTTCCTCGTAATTGAATTAATCGGAAAAGAAACATGTGTAAAAGTGTCTCCATCTTCATTCACTGATCCAAAAACCAATAATGCTACAATAGTAGTCTAGTCCTTTCACTTAAGTACTTCTACCTGGCGTCAGGTTGATACCCCCTATAGTTTTCTATTGTATTCGCTACCTAAATGGTCGCAAAGCAAATCACGCGAAGTTACAGTGAAAGTTGGAGCGGGCGGATTAGTTGTAACATTCATAATTTCCGATTACAGCGAATTTACGTGCGATCGAACATGTAGTAAGTGGAAAAAGGCTTCTGAACGATGAGTTGAGTAAAATTACGATCGCTGATGAAAATAGTGGTTTTTCGAGCAGATCGCAGATTGGTACATACGAGAAGCAGATCGTGAGCGAATTTGGACGCGGAAATACAGACGGACGGTCACTTCGAAGCTTAGTACATGGCGCCCTATATGTATATAGTGTAAATTTATTTTTATTCTGAGCAGGAATAATTGGGAATATAGCATGTAATCAGGGTATCAAATGTATTTATTTGCAATCAATGGTTAAGAGCTGGACCAGTTTTCTCTCTGTATCTGTGTAACCCCTCCTGATTGCAATCTAGTTTTAAAAACCGACCCTACACAGGTGTTATAAAATGGGCTGGCATAGAAGATGATTTTTGTTACTGAAAAAGAAATTCAAGAGAAGGAAGAAATACACTGAAAATAGCATGACAGTAAAGAGGTGATTTTAATTTCTGCTGTATCTGAATCATGACAGTTTAACATTAGGTGGGCTATCCCTTCGAGCTATTAGCTTAAGATTATATTAAATCAAACATCAATTTGAATTTTAAAATCAGTGTCTAAAACATTTTGTGTGTCCTAATGTCCGCGTCAATGTTTATCTTTAATACTAATTTCACATATACATACTTTCAAAGTATAATACACAATGTAACATATGGCACTTACACATTCTGATGAGTGATCAATGACACAAGTATCAAGCAATTTGATTAGTTAGTGATAGTTTAAAATGTATATTTTAATCAGATTAGCTGCTGTCATAAATCATGTGATTATGCATATTCCAATCAAAAGTGGTTGAAAAATTCACTAGTGTGGGTTGTTTAGGAGTTTGCGTCATAATTGGTGCGAAAAAGTGTTGCTTCTAAATTTGTGCGAAGAGAAGAGTGGGACTTGCATTACATGGCTTAAACATGGTGCAAATAGATTAGCTATATTATGTTTTGTGTTTATTTAATTTTTTATCTCTATATCTATTAGTGCGACAAGTTTGGGGCAAAACTTATCAAAAAATGTGGAGAAATAATATTGTCCGCTTGCTTTGTAACGAGAGACAAAGTTGTAACATAATCCATAAGTAGTAAAGTATTTTTCATTTATATCCCATATCTACTAGTGCACCAAATGTGGAGCAATACTATTGTTTAATTTAGAAAGGGTATACAATTTTAATAAAGTTTCTGATTTACTTTAATTATGTAATATGCTTCAATTTCTTGCAGCATCGAACATAAGCTTTCTGTGTTTTCAGAATCCCATTGATTTCTATGGCATCCACGGTCTCAAGGGTGGGGGATTGCAAACTAGGTACGCTGCATTGGAATAGACGCCAGTGTACCTGTTAAATGTTTGATAAATTGGGAATTGTGTCAAATAGAGTCAAATGTGAATTTGAAACATCTATAATGATGCAAGCATCGATCTGCGTTGGATTGAGATCGTGGGAGCGTATATTAAGTCACAAATTTCAACATTTGACAATCTTGGCACTTTGATAACTACAGTGGATCAATCTTGCGACAAATATGACGCGGTATTCAAGCGTATTTTCAGGTAACACTTTAATAAATATACCCCATGGCATTTGATTAGTTAAGGTTTACATCACTTTAACACAGACGGTTAAAAGTATCTTAACTCAGTAGGGGGTGCTCAAGTGCACAAAACAAAATGTGATCAATTGACAATATATGCAACAGGTGGGTGAGAAGCCACCCCAAGTGTATAGGCACCTTATATTAAGATATACAAAACACAATAATACAACCCCCCTTTGTTTGGGTAATATAATAATAAAAGTCCCGATACCCACTATATTGTAACTAGTCCAACTTTCACAGTGGTCTCGGTCTTCAATATGTCAATAAGGGGAAGATGTTATTATTCTTCCAACACCTTGATCAAAAGTGGCTGCACTCTTAAAACACTGTGTATGCTTTTGAATTAACCCCTTTATTAACTGTTAAAGGGAAATACCCATTTATATCTGTGAGATTAACCTACTGCAATCCTATTCCATCCTCACCGCTGCTAAACCTTCTGAATGCCATTGGTATCTTTTCATGGTGTTCATACTGCACATGATTCCACAATCACTATATATATATATATGGTCATATACAGTTTTTATCTTTATTGTTTAAGTGTACCTTTTCCGATTTTGAATGATCATAAAACATTTAGGAGATTACAAGTTTCTATTAGAAGGACTTATGATATCTTCTTATACTGGATTTTAACAGTACTGAAACTGTAAAGTGGGAACTTGCAACATGCTATCTGCATAGAAGATGTTCAAATGAGATTGCGCCTTTGTGAACTTGTTTTCATAGGGGAAGCGCCTTTGTCTGCCCATGGCCACAACAGTGCTTTTAGCAGTGCCTCTGCCTATTATTGCGTTCACATTTCCATGACCCTGTTTAGGAGTTCAAAAATGATGGCGCAAGAACTTTAAAACAGACAGTCATGAATTGGTTTAGGCTTCGCATGCATGAAGGCACACAATCTATAAAAAAAGTTACAAAGGCAAAATCTCATTTCTACCATCTTCTTGCATGTTGCGAGGTAGCGGTTTCATGCTTTACCGTTTTAGGACTGTTAAATCCAGTATTAGAAGTTATCATAAGTCCATGTAATAGAAACCCATAGTCTCTTGGATTGCAATAGGTTACTTTTGAACTCACTATTGCACAACCCCATTTTAAAGTGCAGTTATGAAGATGCCTTTATTGTTAGTGACAATCACAACAGCGTATATATGAATTAAACATTCACAGAATGAGATTATTCCACACCATTTTTAATAGATGTTGGAGTCCTGGTGTGACTTTTCCTGCACATTCCCTTAGCTTTACAGGATATCAATTACTTATTACATATACATATGTATATAAACCTACACATATGTAAATATCTGCCCTGGCCACTGTAAACAAACTATACAATAGTGATGAATAGAGCTTTAATGAATCAATACCATGGGGTCTATTTATTAAAGGTTCAAAATGAAATAGCAAGCATAAGTGAGACAGTTTGTGTCACTTTGAGACACCTGAATACATGCACAACACCAAAATTTATCAAGAAAGATGCCTGATATCTTTGCATCAAATTGGACATGAAGGCCAGTGAAGAATGATAAATCTGAAAACAAACTTAGTAATATGTTTACATGCTCAGAATTAAATATTTCGAATGAGTAAGGCAAAATGCAGACAAGGTTTTTGCACAACACATGCACATACAAGCTAATTATCATTACATTGTACATATTAAACACATTTAAAGGGACACTGAACCCACATTTTTTCTTTCATGATTCAGATAGAGCATGCAATTTTAGGCAACTTTCTAATTTACTCCTATTATCAATTTTTCTTTGTTCTCTTGCTATCTTTATTTGAAAAAGAAGGCATCTAAGCTAAGAAGCCAGACAATTTTTGGTTCAGACCCTGGATAGCACTTGTTTATTGGAGGGGGAATTTATCCACCAATCAGCAAAAACAACCCAGGTTGTTCACCAAAAATGGGCCGGCTTCTAAACTTACATTCTTGCTTTTCAAATAAAGATACCAAGAGAATGAAGAAAATTTGATAATAGAAGAAAATTAGAAAGTTGCTTAAAATTGCATGCTCTATCTGAATCACAAAAGAACAAATTTGGGTTCAGTGTCCCTTTAATAGAAATATTATACTTACCAAGTAGCCATCCCTCTTGCATTTCATTATTGATAAAATGAGCATAAATCCCAAATTGGTGCAGAATATAGTATTTGTGACAAGAACCAGTGTGCAATCTAAAGTACCTAATACATTTGGAATACCAGCAATACGAAAGAAATGCAGTTTCACTGATTGCTATTCCTCTGGTGTTTCAGGGAGGCAAATATGAAGTTTAAATATTGTGTACATTGTGCCCAATATAGTATTTAGATGTCTAGAGAATGTAAATTGACTTTAACTGACCACAACACTGGAAACCGATTAGAACAATGCGGGGGCCATGAAATGTAGGACAGCTAACAATTAACATACCAGGGACAGGCCATGTTCTAAATGTAACTGTTCCATTATCTGGTCAAACAGCATCAGAATTGAATGTCTTGAAAATATGAATCTCTGCATCTCATGGTCCGTTCCAGAGCTTCCAGACCACAAAAACAATCTGGGCACCCTTATGCATCGTCTATGACGGATAATTTCATCCCTTTGCTCCAAAGAAAGCCATTGTCTATGGCACATTGTAAGGAAAAGGTTTGCTGCAACAGAAAGTAGCAGAACTCCCATCTTTAAACGCAATTGTAAAATAACTTAGTTAAAAGTTCAATGCTTATAAAAACATTCATTCCCACTTTGAAAATGTCTATTATTTTAAATTTGCATTAAATTGCAGACATTAGAATACGCATGAAAATACACATTCATTAAACACAATTTTTTGTTTTGTATGGAGTTTGCGACAAAGAAGGTGGTGAATACACATTTGCTATCCTGGTGGATCATTTTGACGTGAGTTTGAGACTAGACAGTGTGATAATTAGGCAATCTTAATTGGATTTGACTTATGGTTGGGAAAAATGTGAAATCGATAAGATTCTAATTCAAATCGGCCACTGAAATAAAGCCTTTGTCTACGTTCCACACTAGATTATGTGCTTAATTTGACCCGCAGACACAGGCAGACTGAAGGTTGAAGCTTTGATAAATAGACCCCCATATATGCTAATATACCTCTAAAATATCTCCTTTGACCCTTTCAGAGTTTCTTGCACATGTGCAAGATAGTAGAATGTTCCAAATACTCTTGGAATAGTTTCAGATATTTCCAAAAGGCCATTCCAGGGCATTTTAAAGTACTTTGATGCACTGAATTTAAAATGTCAAAACTGGCCTTAAAAAGGTGTTGAAAAGTCTCTCTAAAATGGATTGTGATCAATGAGAACTTTTCAGCCATACAGTAAAAATAGGACTTTTACAGAGAACATGATCACGGTGTGGGAAATAGCACAAAATATTTTGATTGCATTGAATAAAAAAATGGCCTTTTCGGCCAGAGAGAGACAGAGATTGACCCCTTTGTTTATGGTCACTTTCTAATGTTCTCATAACAGGTGTTCTGATGTCTGACTTTGTCTAACCTTTGTGGAGAAATAAACTTTCTGACTTTAACAGCACTCTGATTGCCCGTGCAGTGTTTGCTTTCTTTCATACCTTTATATAGATAAAATATCAGTTCAGATCAGCACTCCTGCTTCATGCATATACAGTTGTGCTCATAAATTTACATACCCTGGCAGAATTTATGATTTCTTGGCCATTTTTCAGAGAATATGAATGATAACACAAAAACTTTTCTTTCACTCATGTTTAGTGTTTGGCTGAAGCCATTTATTATCAATCAACTGTGTTTACTCTTTTTACATTATAATGACAACAGAAACTACCCAAATGACCCTGATCAAAAGTTTACATACCCTGGTGATTTTGGCCTGATAACATGCACACAAGTTGGCACAAAGGTGTTTGAATGGCTATTAAAGATAACCATCCTCACCTGTGATCTGTTTGCTTGTAATTAGTGTGTGTGTATAAAAGGTCAATGAGTTTCTGGACTCCTGACAGACCCTTGCATCTTTCATCCAGTGCTGCACTGACGTTTCTGGATTCTGAGTCATGGGGAAAGCAAAAGAATTGTCAAAGGATCTGCGGGTAAAGGTAGTTGAACTGTATAAAACAGGAAAGGGATATAAAAAGATATCCAAGGAATTGAGAATGCAAATCAGCAGTGTTCAAACTCTAATCAAGAAGTGGAAAATGAGGGGTTCTGTTTGATAACATACTGCATTCATCTTGCCATCAATTCTGATCAAATTTCCTGTGCCTTTGTAGCTCACACATCCCCAAAACATCAGTTATTCACCTCTGTGTTTCACAGTAGGAATGGTCTACCTTTCATCATAGGTCTTGTTGACTCCTCTCCAAATGTAGCGTTTATGGTTGTGACCAAAAAGCTCAATTTTGGTCTCATCAACACAAATGACTTTGTTTCAGAAGGTCTGAGGCTTGTCTTTGTGCTGTTGGGCGTATTGTAAGCAGGATACTTTGTGGCATTTGCGTAGTAATGGCTTTCTTCTGGTGACTCGACCATGCAGCCCACCTTTCTTCAAGTGCCTCCTTATTGTGCACCTTGAAACAGCCATACCACATGTTTTCAGAGAGTCCAGTATTTCACCTGAAGTTATTTGTGGGTTTGTCTTTGCATCCCGAACAATTTTCCTGGCAGTTGTGGCTAAAATTTTATTTGATCTACCTAACCGTGGTTTGGTTTTCACAGAACCCCTCATTTTCCACTTCTTGATTAGAGTTTGAACACTGCTGATTTGCATTCTCAATTCCTTGGATGTCTTTTTATATCCCTTTCCTGTTTTATAAAGTTCAACTACCTTTTCCCGCAGATCCTTTGACAATTCTTTTGCTTTCCCCATGACTCAGAATCCAGAATCGTCAGTGCAGCACTGGATGAAAGATGCAAGGGTCTGTCAGGAGTCCAGAAACTCATTGACCTTTTATACACACACACAAATTACAAGCAAACAGATCACAGGTGAGGATGGTTACCTTTAATAGCCATTCAAACACCTTTGTGCCAACTTGTGTGCATGTTATCAGGCCAAAATCACCAGGGTATGTAAACTTTTGATCAGGGTCATTTGGGTAGTTTCTGTTGTCATTATAATGTAAAAAGAGTAAACACAGTTGATTGATAATAAATGGCTTCAGCCAAACACTAGAGAAGAGAATGCCAAGAGAATTTATGAGAAGAACACCATAAAATATAGATTTACCAAACCTTATAATAAATGTTCTTTAAAACAGACTTATAAGCCTGCAACATAGTGATAAAAAACTAAGTCAGAGAAACCACTAAGACTAAACACTAAACCATTTCCATACCTTCAAATTAGTAATTTGAAATCCCGATGGAAAAATACCCCCTAAAACAAGAGGGGCTAGCTAAAGAAAAAGTGGCCAAGGATGGCAACTGGACATCTGAACAAGATCTACATACCAAACCTGAGAGACCATGCTGATGCTATCAGAAACATATGAGACTATTCCAATACGATCATGAAGAACACCTTTTGAAGAAAAAACAGAGGCGGAAGGATGTAGCCAGGTTGCAAAAACCAAGACACTGCTAATGTATCCACCATTTCCACCTGAGGATTCCTAGACCTGAAAAGGTACCTGGGAAATTGAGAGAACACATCTGTATAGAGATACCACTCTCCCAGATGTAAAGACTGACGGTTGAGATAATCCATCTCCCAAATGTCTAAACCTGGGATATAAATCGTAAAGATTAGACAGGAGATGAAAACCACCTAAGAACGTATTCAAGATACTTCTTAATTGCTAAGGAACTGCGAGTCCCTATTACATGATTGACATATGTCACAACTGTGATATTGTCTGTCTGAAAGAAAAATTATCTCCTAAAAGAAGCCAAGCCTGAAAGAGCTCTGAAAATAGCACAGAGTTCAAAATATCGATTGGAAACCTTGACCTCTTGAAGTTTCCAAACCCCTTGTGCTGTCAAAGACCCTCAGACAGCTCCCCAACCTGCAAGACTTGCATCCATTAAGAATACAGTCTAGGAAGGAGGAACAAAAGGAGGCCCCCTGAATAAAACGATGATAGACTAATCATCAAAAACAGAGAGAGTAGAGTGTTAGGATTTAATAATATCAACTGTAATATCTGAAAACAATCCCTGTATCATAGATTCAGTATGCAAAGCATAAAGAGACCTCAGATGAAAAATGATCAAAGGGAACCACGTCTGATGCTGCAGTTATGAGACCTAAGACTTTCATGCACATAGCCACTGAAATAAATGTTCAAAACTGTAAGTTAAACAGGCTAATGCCAATTACAATTGACTTTTGTCCAATAAAGACAAAGACATGAACGCAGAATCCATCTAAAAACCCAAAAAGAAGTGACCCTTGTCTGAAGAATCACAAAACTCTTAGGTAAATTAAATCCTCTAAGTTTTGAAGAAACAAAAACTTAGTTGATTCATAATAGATTCAGAAAAAGAAAGATCCATATATATGAATACTACTCTTTCATATGTATGTATTAGGTACTTGTAAGCGCGTCTTAATTACCCGTAAGGGACTCAAAATGCTGCGCATTAAATCTACCTCGGAAGGATGAAAGGCTGAATGGACCTCGCCAGAAATCTAATATTCAACCCTCAGGTTGCTACAGAGCTCAGGCACAGTACATTAGTATGCTGAGCTATCTGTCCATTTTTAATAAAAGAAAAGTTTAAGATAATACCAAGATACCATCCAAATAAGGAAGCACCACCATACCATACCATACTGTCTGAAGACAGAAAGAAGGGTACCAAGAACCTATGAAAAGGCTCATAAAGCTGTCGCTAGACCAAATGGAAAAGCAACAAATTGGTAAAGCTTATTTAAAAAAGAAAATCTCAGAATCCACAAGTGATCTGAATGAAAATAAAATATGAAGATAAACATTCTGAAAATGGAGTGGACATGTAATGACCTTAACAAAAAAGCATAATAATCCTTATAATCGCCAACATAAAAGTTAAAACTAACAAAACAATATAAAAGTCTTCAGATCCAAAAAATGGACTGAATAAACCCTTCATCTTTGGGACAAAGAATAGAATTGAATAGAAACCCAAACCCTGTTCCTGAAAAAAGAACTGGCATTATCACTCCTGAAAAGAATTCACAGAGTGTACTGAGAAAGAAAAATATAGATTTTAGACTGATCCAAAAACAATTTAATGTAATGTAAAAACGACAATCGCTCACACAACATAGCACATACGCATTCAACATTCCCAATCATAAGCAAAAAATAATGCACAACATTTACACTAAACAAGGAATCGCTAAATATGTTCAGATCTTGCAACACGGAACAAAACAACATGAAAAAGAATTGCACACTGATAGACAAACAAAACATTTGCATTGCAGATTATGGAACATTAGTATATATAAACATTTACACCACTTGACAAATACGAGACCATCACAAATCAGCATTTACATTTACAGATACTACTTTTGGAGAATGTTATGACATCGCATTATACACATTAGACAAATACAAAATCAATATGAGCATGCGCAAATTCAAACAACTACTCCACATTGCACACATACTAATTACTAAGGCCTAGATTTAGAGTTTGGCGTTAGCCATCAAAACCAGCGTTAGAGGCTCCTAACGCTGGTTTTTACCGCCCGCTGGTATTTGGAGTCAGTCAGGAAAGGGTCTAAAGCTCACTTTCCTGCCGCGACTTTTCCATACCGCAGATCCCCCTACGCCATTTGCGTATCCTATCTTTTCAATGGGATCTTTCTAACGCCGGTATTTAGAGTCTTGGCTGAAGTGAGCGTTAGAAATCTAACGACAAAACTCCAGCCGCAGAAAAAAGTCAGGAGTTAAGAGCTTTCTGGGCTAATGCCGGTTTATAAAGCTCTTAACTACTGTGCTCTAAAGTACACTAACACCCATAAACTACCTATGTACCCCTAAACGGAGGCCCCCCCACATCGCCGCCACTCTATTAAATTTTTTTAACCCCTAATCTGCCGCTCCGTACACCGCCGCCACCTATGTTATCCCTATGTACCCCTAATCTGCTGCCCCTAATACCGCCGACACCTACATAATATTTATTAACCCCTAATCTGCCGCCCCCAACGTCGCCGCCACATACCTACACTTATTAACCCCTAATCTGCTGACCGGACCGCACCGCTACTATAATAAATGTATTAACCCCTAATCCGCCTCACTCCCGCCTCAATAACCCTATAATAAATAGTATTAACCCCTAATCTGCCCTCCCTAACATAGCCGACACCTAACTTCAAGCATTAACCCCTAATCTGCCGACCGAAGCTCACCGCTACTCTAATACATTTTTTAACCCCTAAAGCTAATTCTAACCCTAACCCTAACATCCCCCTAAGTTAAATATAATTTTTATCTAACTAAATAAATTAACTCTTATTAAATAAATTATTCCTATTTAAAGCTAAATACTTACCTGTAAAATAAACCCTAATATAGCTACAATATAAATAATAATTATATTGTAGCTATTTTAGGATTAATATTTATTTTACAGGCAACTTTGTTTTTTTTTTAACCAGGTACAATAGCTATTAAATAGTTAATAACTATTTAATAGCTACCTAGTTAAAATAATTACAAAATTACCTGTAAAATAAATCCTAACCTAAGTTACAATTAAACCTAACACTAAACTATCAATAAATTAATTAAATAAAATACCTACAATTATCTACAATTAAACCTAACACTACACTATCAATAAATTAATTAAATACAATACCTACAAATAAATACAATGAAATAAACTAACTAAAGTACAAAAAATAAAAAAGAACTAAGTTACAAAAAATAAAAAAATATTTACAAACATTAGAAAAATGTTACAACAATGTTAAACTAATTACACCTACTCTAAGCCCCCTAATAAAATAACAAAGACCCCCAAAATAAAAAAATGCCCTACCCTATTCTAAAATTAAAATAGAAAAGCTCTTTTACCTTACCAGCCCTGAAAAGGGCCCTTTGCGGGGCATGCCCCAAAGAATTCAGCTCTTTTGCCTGTAAAAAAAAAACATACAATACCCCCCCCAACATTACAACCCACCACCCACATACCCCTAATCTAACCCAAACCCCCCTTAAATAAACCTAACACTAAGCCCCTGAAGATCTCCCTACCTTGTCTTCACCACGCCGGGTTCACCGATCGATCCAGAAGAGCTCCTCCGATGTCTTGATCCAAGCCCAAGCGGGGGGCTGAAGATGTCCATGATCCGACTGAAGTCTTCATCCAAGCGGGAGCTGAAGAGGTCCATGATCGGGCTGAAGTCTTCATCCAAGCGGGAGCTTAAGAGGTCCATGATCGGGCTGAAGTCTTCTATCAGGCGGCATCTTCAATCTTCTTTCTTCCGGATCCATGTTCATCCCGCCGACGCGGAACATCCATTCACCGACGACTTCCCGACGAATGACGGTTCCTTTAAGGGACGTCATCCAAGATGGCATCCCTCGAATTCCGATTGGCTGATAGGATTCTATCAGCCAATCGGAATTAAGGTAAGAAAATTCTGATTGGCTGATGGAATCAGCCAATCAGAATCAAGTTCAATCCGATTGGCTGATCCGATCAGCCAATCAGATTGAGCTCGCATTCTATTGGCTGATCGGAACAGCCAATAGAATGCGAGCTCAATCTGATTGGCTGATCGGATCAGCCAATCGGATTGAACTTGATTCTGATTGGCTGATTCCATCAGCCAATCAGAATTTTCTTACCTTAATTCCGATTGGCTGATAGAATCCTATCAGCCAATCGGAATTCGAGGGATGCCATCTTGGATGACGTCCCTTAAAGGAACCGTCATTCGTCGGGAAGTCGTCGGTGAAGATGGACGTTCCGCGTCGGCGGGATGAACATGGATCCGGAAGAAAGAAGATTGAAGATGCCGCTTGATAGAAGACTTCAGCCGGATCATGGACCTCTTCAGCTCCCGCTTGGATGAAGACTTCAGCCGGATCATGGACATCTTCAGCCCCCGCTTGGGCTTGGATCAAGACATCGGAGGCTCTTCTGGATTGATCGGTGAACCCGGCATGGTGAAGATAAGGTAGGAAGATCTTCAGGGGCTTAGTGTTAGGTTTATTTAAGGGGGGTTTGGGTTAGATTAGGGTTATGTGGGTGGTGGGTTGTAATGTTGGGGGGGGGTATTGTATGGTTTTTTTTACAGGCAAAAGAGCTGAATTCTTTGGGGCATGCCCCGCAAAGGGCCCTGTTCAGGGCTGGTAAGGTAAAAGAGCTTTTCTATATTAATTTTAGAATAGGGTAGGGCATTTTTTTATTTTGGGGGTCTTTCTAATTTTTTTAGGGGGCTTAGAGTAGGTATAATTAGTTTAACATTGTTGTAACATTTTTCTAATGTTTGTAAATATTTTTTTATTTTTTGTAACTTAGTTCTTTTTTATTTTTTGTACTTTAGTTAGTTTATTTCATTGTATTTATTTGTAGGTATTGTATTTATTTAATTTATTGATATTGTAGTGTTAGGTTTAATTGTAGATAATTTTAGGTATTTTATTTAATTTATTTATTGATAGTGTAGTGTTAGGTTTAATTGTAACTTAGGTTAGGATTTATTTTACAGGTAATTTTGTAATTATTTTAATTAGGTAACTATTAAATAGTTATTAACTATTTAATAGCTATTGCACCTGGTTAAAATAAATACAAAGTTGCCTGTAAAATAAATATTAATCCTAAAATAGCTACAATATAATTATAATTTATATTGTAGCTATATTAGGGTTTATTTTACAGGTAAGTATTTAGCTTTAAATAGGAATAATTTATTTAATAAGAGTTAATTTATTTTGTTAGATTTAAATTATATTTAATTTAGGGGGGTGTTAGGGTTAGACTTAGCTTTAGGGGTTAATACATTTATTAGAGTAGCGGTGAGATCCGGTCGGCAGATTAGGGGTTAATTATTGTAGGTAGGTGGAGGCGACGTTGGGGGCGGCAGATTAGGGGTTAATAAATATAATATAGGGGTCGGCGGTGTTAGGGGCAGCAGATTAGGGGTGCATAGGGATAACGTAAGTGCGGCGGTGTACAGAGCGGCAGATTAGGGGTTAATAATAATATGCAGGGGTCAGCGATAGCGGGGGCGGCAGATTAGGGGTTAATAAGCGTAAGGTTAGGGGTGTTTAGACTCGGGGTACATGTTAGGGTGTTAGGTGCAGACTTAGGAAGTGTTTCCCCATAGGAAACAATGGGGCTGCATTAGGAGCTTAACGCTGCTTTTTTGCAGGTGTTAGGTTTTTTTTCAGCTCAAACAGCCCCATTGTTTTCTATGGGGGAATCGTCCACGAGCACGTTTTTGAAGCTGGCCGCGTCCGTAAGCAACGCTGGTATTTAGAGTTGCAGTGGCGGTAAATATGCTCTACGCTCCCTTTTTTGGAGCCTAACGCAGCCCTTCTGTGAACTCTAAATACCAGCGGTATTTAAAAGGTGCGGAGGAAAAAAAGCATGCGTAGCTAATGCACCCCTTTGGCCGCAGAACTCTAAATCTAGCCGTAAGAAAGCATACCTGAACCTCCTTTACTTTGCAAACCGGTACATCATTAAACATTTACATAGGGTATATAAGCACGCTCTAAGCATGGCTTCTTTGACTGTATTGCTTTTTCAAGTTAGGTGCAGGTCTAGGTGTTGGAGGGTTTGGAGAGATTTGAGATTAGAGAGATTTAGTGAGAGTTAGTTAGTGTGAGAGTTAGTGTGAGTTAGTGAGTTAGTGTGAGTTAGTGAGCGAGAGTTTGTTTGGTTGAGTGTGCGAGTGTTTTGTTCCTACATTCACTATATAAACACATTTACATGCAAACACATTCAATACATACATGCACTTATCACTAACACTACTTATACTCCATACCCCATTCCCTCTCATCTTACACTCCATACCCCATTTCCTTTAAGCCCATACCCCATTCCCTTTAAGCAAATACCCCATTCCCTTTCATCCCATAGGTTTTAGTTTTCTTAAAAAACTTACGGCTAGATTTAGAGTTTTGTCGGTAACGACCCGCGTAGCTAACGCTGGCTTTTTTCTGGCCGCTCCTTTAAAATAACTCTGGTATTGAGAGTCCATATAATGTCAGCGTTAGGCTCCAAAAAAGGAGCGTAGAGCATATTTAACGCAAATGCAACTCTCGATACCAGAGTTGCTTACGGACGCGGCCAGCCTCAAAAACGTGCTCGTGCACGATTCCCCCATAGGAAACAATGGGGCTGTTTGAGCTGAAAAAAAACCTAACACCTGCAAAAATGCATATTATTTTAACCCCTAATCTGCCGCTCCGTAAACCGCCGCTACTTACATTATCCTTATGTACCCCTAATCTGCTGCCCCTAACACCGCCGACCCCTATATTATATTTATTAACCCCTAATCTTCCCCCCACAACGTCGCCTCCACCTGCCTACACTTATTAACCCCTAATCTGTCGAGCGGACTGCACCGCTATCATAATAAAGTTATTAACCCCTAATCCGCCTCACTAACCCTATAATAAATAGTATTAACCCCTAATCTGCCCTCCCTAACATCGCCGACACCTAACTTCAAGCATTAACCCCTAATCTGCCGACTGGAGCTCACCGCTATTCTAATAAATGTATTAATCCCTAAAGCTAAGTCTAACCCTAACACTAACACCCCCTAACTTAAATATAATTTAAATCTAACAAAATTAATTAACTCTTATTAAATAAATTATTCCTATTTAAAGCTAAATACTTACCTGTAAAATAAATCCTAATATAGCTACAATATAAATTATAATTATATTATAGCTATTTTAGGATTAATATTTATTTTACAGGTAACTTTGTATTTATTTTAACCAGGTACAATAGCTATTAAATAGTTAAGAACTATTTAATAGCTAAAATAGTTAAAATAATTACAAAATTACAACAAAATTACCTGTAAAATAAATGCTAACCTAAGTTACAATTAAACCTAATTCTATACTATCATTAAATTAATTAAATAAAATACCTACAATTACCTACAATTAAACCTAACACTACACTATCAATACATTAATTTAATACAATACCTACAAATAACTACAATGAAATAAACTAACTAAAGTACAAAAAATAAAAAAGAACTAAGTTACAAAAAATAAAAAAATATTTACAAACATAAGACAAATATTACAACAATTTTAAACTAATTACACCTACTCTAAGCCCCCTAATAAAATAACAAAGACCCCCAAAATAAAAAATGCCCTACCCTATTCTAAATTACTAAAGTTCAAAGCTCTTTTACCTTACCAGCCCTGAACAGGGCCCTTTGCGGGGCATGCCCCAAGAAGTTCAGCTCTTTTGGCTGTAAAAAAAAACATACAATACCCCCCCCCAACATTACAACCCACCACCCACATACCCCTAATCTAACCCAAACCTATCAGCCAATCGGAATTCGAGGGACGCCATCTTGGATGACGTCCCTTAAAGGAACCGTCATTCTTCAGTTGGACGTCGCCGGATGAAGATGGGTCCGCGGTGGAGGTCTTCAGGATGGAGCCGGTCCTCATCGGATGAAGATAGAAGATGCCGCTTGGAAGATGATGGTTGCCGGTCCGGATCTACTCTTCTTCCCGGATAGGATGAAGACTTTGGAGCCTCTTCTGGACCTCTTCAGCCACCGGATGATGGATCGCCAGCCCCCGCTTGGGTTGGATGAAGATTTTGGAGCCAGGACCGATCGGTGAACCTGGTATGGTGAAGACAAGGTAGGATGATCTTCAGGGGCTTAGTGTTAGGTTTATTTAAGGGGGGTTTGGGTTAGATTAGGGGTATGTGGGTGGTGGGTTGTAATGTTGGGGGGGGTATTGTATGTTTTTTTTTAAAGGCAAAAGAGCTGAACTTCTTGGGGCATGCCCCGCAAAGGGCCCTGTTCAGGGCTGGTAAGGTAAAAGAGCTTTGAACTTTAGTAATTTAGAATAGGGTAGGGCATTTTTTTATTTTGGGGGGCTTTGTTATTTTATTAGGGGGCTTAGAGTAGGTGTAATTAGTTTAAAATTGTTGTAAGATTTTTCTTATGTTTGTAAATATTTTTTTATTTTTTGTAACTTAGTTCTTTTTTATTTTTTGTACTTTAGTTAGTTTATTTCATTGTAGTTATTTGTAGATATTGTATTTAATTAATGTATTGATAGTGTAGTGTTAGGTTTAATTGTAGATAATTGTAGATATTGTATTTAATTAATTTAATGATAGTGTAGTGTTAGGTTTAATTATAACTTAGGTTAGGATTTATTTTACAGGTAATTTTGTTATTATTTAACTAGGTAACTATTAAATAGTTCTTAACTATTTAATAGCTATTGTACATGGTTAAAATAATTACAAAGTTGCCTGTAAAATAAATATTAATCCTAAAATAGCTACAATGTAATTATAATTTATATTGTAGCTATATTAGGATTTATTTTACAGGTAAGTATTTAGCTTTAAATAGGAATAATTTATTTAATAAGAGTTAATTAATTTCGTTAGATTAAAATTATATTTCTCTTGTTAAGTGTATCCAGTCCACGGATCATCCATTACTTATGGGATATATTCTCCTTCCCAACAGGAAGCTGCAAGAGTCCACCCACAGCAAAGCTGCTATATAGCTCCTCCCCTAACTGCCATTCCCAGTCATTCTCTTGCAAGTCTCAACATAGATAGGAGGTCGTGAGAGTCTGTGGTTTTTTATACTTAGTTTATTTCTTCAATCAAAAGTTTGTTATTTTTAAATGGCACCGGAGTGTGCTGTTTATCTCAGGCAGTATTTGGAAGAAGAATCTGCCTGCGTTTTTTCTATGATCTTAGCAGACGTAACTAAGATCCAGTTGCTGTTCTCACACATTCTGAGGAGTAAGGTACTTCAGAGGGGGAATGGCGTGCAGGTTTTCCTGCAAATAAGGTATGTGCAGTAAAATATTTTTCTAAGGAATGGAATTGACTAAGAAAATACTGCTGATACCGAAGTAATGTAAGTACAGCCTTTAAATGCAGTGAAAGCGACTGGTACCAGGCTGATTGATAGAGATATATGCTAAGGTATGTGCAGTAATATATTTTTCTAAGGAATGGAATTGACTAAGAAAATACTGCTGATACCGAAGTAATGTAAGTAAAGCCTTAAATGCAGTGATAGCGACTGGATCAGGCTTATTAATAGACATACATACTCTTATAAGAATGTGTTTTAAAACGTTTGCTGGCATGTTTAATCGTTTTTTAACATATGTTTGGTGATAAAACTTATTGGGGCCTAATTTTTCCACATGGCTGGCTTAAATTTTGCATAGAAACAGTTATAGGGAAGGTAATCCACAGCTCAGCTGTGGCAGTTTTGTTGTGTCTGTTTAAAAAAATGTCGTTTTTTTTGTTTTGTTTTTTTTATCAGTTTTTTGCATTAAGGGGTTAATCATCCATTTGCAAGTGGGTGCAATGCTCTGTTAACTTATTACATGTACTGTAAAAATTTCGTTTGATTTACTGCCTTTTTTCACTGTTTTTCAAATTTTGACAAAATTTGTTTCTCTTAAAGGCACAGTAACGTTTGTTATATTTGCTTGTTAACTTGATTTAAAGTGTTTTCCAAGCTTACTAGTCTCTTTATTAGTTCTAACATGTCTAACATAGAGGAGGCTCTGTGTTTATTATGTTTAAAGCCATGGTGTAACCCCATTTTAGAATGTGTACCAGATGTACTGATTTCATGTTAAACAATAAAGATCATTTTTTGTATTTAAAAACATTATCACCAGAGGATTCTGTCGAGGGGGAAGTTATGCCGACTAACTCTCCCCACGTGTCAGACCCTTTGACTCCCGCTCCAGGGACTCACGCTCAAATGGCGCCAAGTATATCAATGGCGCCCATAGCGTTTATTTTACAAGACATGGCAAAGGTTGTGTATAATACACTGGCAGCAGTATTAGTCAGACTACCTGAAATTAAAGGAAAGCAAAACAGCTCTGGGGGTAGATACAGAGCATACAGACGCTTTAAGAACCATGTCTGATACTACCTCACAATATGCTTAGTCTGTGGGTGATATTTGTGACTCAGGGAAGATGATTTAACCTGATTCTGATATTTCTACATTTAAAATTTATGCTTGAGAACCTCCACTTGTTGCTCAGGGAGGCTTTAGCTGCTCTGAATGAATGTGTACAATCGCAGTGCCAGAGAAATTGTGTAGACTGGATAAATAATATGCAGTGCCGGTGTGTACTTATGTTTTTCCAATACCTAAAGAGGTTTACTAAAATTTTTCATAAGGAATGGGATAGACCAGGTGTGACATTCTCTTCCCCTCCTATTTTTTAGAAGAATGTTTTCTAATGGTTGCCACCACACGGGACTTATGGCAGACAGTTCCTAAGGTGGAGAGAAGAGTTTCTACTCTAGCTAAGCGTACCACTACCTCTGGCGAGGACTGTTGTGCTTTTTTAGATCCAATGGATAAAAAATGTTTATTCAACAAGGTTTTATCCTGCAGCCCCTTGCACGCATTGCTCCTGTCACTGCTGCTGCGGCGTTCTGGTTTGAGTCTCTTGATGAGGCTTTACAGGCTCCATTGGATGAATATATTTGACAAGCTTAGAGCACTTAAGCTAGCCAATTCCTTTGTTTTCTGATGCCTTTGTTCCTTTGACTAGACTAACGGCTAAGAATTCTGTTTTTTACTATACTGGCGCGCAGAGCGCTATGGCTTATATCATGGTCAGCTGTCGTGACTTTAATAAATAAGCTACTTAACTTCCCTTCAAGGGGCAGACCCTATTCAGGCCTAGTTTGAAGGAGATTATTACTTATATCACTGGAGGAAAAGATCATGCCCTTCCTCAGGACAGGTCCAAATCAAGGGACAAAAAAGGCCTAATTTTCGTGCCTTTCGAAAATTCAAGGCAGGTGTGGCATCAACTTCCTCTAAGGCAAAATAAGAGGGAACTTTTGCTCAGTCCAAGGCGGTCTGGAGACAACCGGACCTGGAACAAAGATAAGCATGTCAAGGAGCCTGCTGCTGCCTCTAAAACAGCATGAGGAACAGACCCCTATCTGGTAACGGATCCTATAGGGGGCAGACTTCATTCTTCGCCCAGGCGTGGGCAAGAGATGCCCAGGATCCCTGGGCATTGGAAATTATACCCCAGAGATATCTTCTGGATTTCAAAGCTTTCCCCCCCCAAAAAAGGGGAGTTTTTGCCTTTCACATTTATCTGCAAACCAGATAAAGAAAGAGACATTCTTGCATTGTGTACGTGACCCATTCAGTTCCAATAGAGGAACAGGGACACAGTTTTCCTCAAATCGGTTTGTGGTTCCCAAGGAAAGGAAACCTTCAGACCTATTTTGGATCTAAAAGATCTTAAACAAATTCTTTAGAATTCTATCATTTAAGATGGAAACTATTCGTACCATCTTAACTATGATCCAGGAGAGTCAATAGAGGACTACAATGGATTTGAAGGATGCTTATCCTCACATTACGATGCATAAAGATCACCATCGGTTTTTCAGGTTTGCCTTTCTAGACAGGCATTACCAGTTTGTAGCTCTTTCCTTTGGGTTAACTACAGCCCCTAGAATCTTTATGGAGGTTCTGGGGTCACTTTGGTGGTCCTTAGGCCGCGGGGCATAGAAGTGGCCCCTTATTTAGACGACATCCTGATACAGGCGTCAAACATCCAAGTTGCCAAGTCTCATACGGACGTAGTTCTGGCATTTCTGAGATCGCATGGGTGGAAAGTGAACAAGGAAAGAGTTCTCTATCCCCAATATCAAGGGTTTCCCTCCTAGGGATTCTGATAGATTTTGTAGAAATTAAAATTTACCTGACGGAGTCCAGGTTGTCAAAGTTTCTAAATTTCTGCCGTGTTCTTCATTCCATCCGCGCCCTTTGGTGGCTCAGTACATGAATGTAATCGGCTTAATGGTAGCGGCAAGGGACATAGTACCGTTTGCACGCCTACATTTCAGACCACTGCAACTATGCATGCTCAGCCAGAGGAACGGGGATTACACAGATTTGTTCTCCTGTTAAATCCGGACCAAGAAACCAGAGATTCTCTTCTCTGGTGACTATCTCGGGTCCATCTGTCCAAGGGTATGACCTTCCGCAGGTCAGATGGGACAATTGTTACAACAGATGCCAGCCTTTTAGGTTGGGATACAGTCTGGAACTCCCTGAAGGCTCAGGGATAGTGGACTCAGGAGGAGACCCTCCTTCTAATGAATATTCTGGAACTGGGAGCGATATTCCATGCTTTTCAGACTTGGCCTCAGTTAGCAACTCTGAGGTACATCATATTTCAGTCGGACAATATCACGACTGTGGCTTACATCAACCATCAAGGGGGAACAGAAGTTCCCTAGCAATGTTAGAAGTCTTAAAATAATTCACTGGACAGAGACTCACTCTTGTCTAAAAGCTATCCCTATCCCAGGTGTTGAGAACTGGGAGGCAGATTTTCTAAGTCGTCAGACTTTTCATCCGGGGGAGTGGGAATTCCCTCCGGAGGGGTTTGCACAAGATCAAGCAGGAGAGTGCTTTGGTGCTTTTGACAGCGCCTGCGTGGCCACGCAGGACCTGGTATGCAGATCTGGTGGACATGTCATCCTTTCCACCACGGTCTCTGCTTCTGAGACAGGACCCTCTACCTCAGGGTCTTTTCAACCATCTAAATATAACTAATCTGAGATGGACTGCCTGGAGACAGAACACTTGATGTTATCAAAGCATGGCTTCTCCGAGTCAGTAATTGATACCTTAATACAGGCATAAAAGCCTGTCTCTAGGAAAATTTAACATAAGATATGGTGTAAATATCTTATTGTTATGAATCCAAGGGTTACTCATGGAGTAAAGTCTGGATTCCCAGGATATTATCTTTTCTCCAAGATGATTTTGAGAAAAGGGTTGTCAGCTAGTTCTTTAAAAGGACAGATTTCTACTCTGTCTATTCTTTTGCACAAGCGTCTGGCAGGTATTCTAGACGTTCAGGCATTTGGTCAGGCTTTGGTTAGAACCAAGCCTGTGGTTAAAAATGTTGCTCCGCCATGGAGCTTAAAGCTGGTTCTTAAGGTTCTTCAAGGAGTTCCATTTGAACCTTTTCATTCCATAGATATCAAACTTCTATCTTGGAAAGTTCCTTTTGGTAGCTATTTCCTCGGCTCATAGAGTCTCCGAGTTATCTGCGTTGCAATGTGATTCTCCTTATCTGGTTCTCCGTACGGATAAGGTAGTCCTGTGTACCAACCTGGGTTTTTACCTAAGGTGGTATCTAACAAGAATATCACTCAAGAGATTGTTGTTCCATTCTTGTATCCTAATCCTTCTTCAAAGAAGGAACGTCTATTACACAATTTGGACGTGGTTCGTGTTTTAAAGTTTTACTTACAAGCTACTACAGATTTTCATCAAACATTCACCTTGTTTGTTGTCTATTCTGGACAGAGGAGATGTCAAAGGACTTCAGCAACCTCTCTGTCTTTTTGGTTAAAAAGCATAATTCATTTAGCTTATGAGACTGCTGGACAGCAGCCTCCTGAAGGGATTACAGCTCATTCTACTAGAGCTGTGGTTTTCACTTGGGCCTTTTTTAAATGTGGCTTCTGTTGAACAGATTACAAGACGGAGTCTTGGTCTGCGTTTCATACTTTTTCAAATTTAACAAATTTGATACCTTGCTTCTTCGGAGGCTATTTTTGGGAGAAAGGGTTTTTTACAGGCAGTGGTAACTTCCGTTTAAGTACCTGCCTTGTCCCTCCCATCATCCGTGTACTTTAGCTTTGGTATTGGTATCCCATAAGTAATGGATGATCCGTGGACTGGATACACTTAACAAGAGAAAACATAATTTATGCTTACCTGATAAATTTATTTCTCTTGTAGTGTATCCAGTCCACGGCCCGCCCTGTCACTTTAAGGCAGGTAATTTTTCCATTAAACTACAGTCACCACTGCACCCTATGGTTTTCCTTTCTCTGCATGTTTTCGGTCGAATGACTGGTAATGGCAGTTAGGGGAGGAGCTATATAGCAGCTTTGCTGTGGGTGGACTCTTGCAGCTTCCTGTTGGGAAGGAGAATATATCCCATAAGTAATGGATGATCCGTGGACTGGATACACTACAAGAGAAATAAATTTATCAGGTAAGCATAAATTATGTTTTAATTTAGGGGGTGTTAGTGTTAGGGTTAGACTTAGCTTTAGGGGTTAATACATTTATTAGAATAGCGGTGAGCTCCGGTCGGCAGATTAGGGGTTAATAATTGAAGTTAGGTGTCGGCGATGTTAGGGAGGGCAGATTAGGGGTTAATACTATTTATTATAGGGTTAGTGAGGCGGATTAGGGGTTAATAACTTTATTATAGTAGCGGTGTGGTCCGCTCGGCAGATTAGGGGTTAATAAGTGTAGGAAGGTGGAGGCGACGTTGAGGGGGCAGATTAGGGGTTAATAAATATAATATAGGGGTCAGCGATGTTAGGGGCAGCAGATTAGGGGTACATAAGGATAACTTAAGTAGCGGCGCTTTTCGGTCGGCAGATTAGGGGTTAATTATTGTAGGTAGCTGGCTGCGACATTGTGGGGGGCAGGTTAGGGGTTAATAAATATAATGTAGGGGTCGGCGGTGTTAGGGGCAGCAGATTTGGGGTACATAAGGATAACGTAGGTGGCGGTCGGCAGATTAGGGGTTAAAAAAATTTAATCAAGTGGCGGCGATGTGGGGGGGCCTCGGTTTAGGGGTACATAGGTAGTTTATGGGTGTTAGTGTACTTTAGAGTACAGTAGTTAAGAGCTTTATGAACCGGCGTTAGCCCAGAAAACTGTTAACTACTGACTTTTTTCTGCGGCTGGAGTTTTGTCGTTAGAATTCTAACGCTCACTTCAGACACGACTCTAAATACCGGAGTTAGAAAAATCCCATTGAAAAGATAGGATACGCAATTGACGTAAGGGGATCTGCGGTATGGAAAAGTCGCGGCTGAAAAGTGAGCGTTAGACCCTTTTTTGACTGACTCCAAATACCGGAGGTAGCCTAAAACCAGCGAGCCTCTAACGCTGGTTTTCACGGCTACCGCTAAACTCCAAATCTAGGCCTTATTGTTTACATATCCTCATGTTTGTCTTTTTTCACATATACGTTTGTCTGTTTAATACCCCTTACCCTCTTTTATTTATATCCCATTCACACTTTTAGCACTTTTTACTTTTTTGTTCATTATTTTGACCCTTTCATTTGGGCACCTTCACATTTTGTTTGAGTATGTCGGGAGGGGGGATAGGGGGCAGATTAGGCCGCAGTTATTAGAGCTCATTAGGCAGGAGGCTAGGGCTGAGTTCAGGGATGAGCTTGTAGAGGAGGTTAGGTAGGAGTTTAGGCAGGAGAGAGGGCGGGGGAGAGGAATGGGATAGAGGAAGTCACATTGTTGAAGATGAACAAGTGGCTGGGCCCAGTGGTGTGCAACGTAGACATGGAGCTTCACAGTCCGGGGAACAAAAGCTCACATCGCATGGGAAGCCCAGGCAGAGGGAGGAGAGATATACCATGGATGAGAAGGAGGCCCTTATAGAGGCTTATATGGAGAGGGCTAGGAGGCTGCAGGCACCGAGGGCCACCCCTTCTGATAAGAGGAAGTGGTGGAACGAGATCAGGGATGCTGTAAATGAAGTGGGGGTCTATAACAGGGATGTGAAGTCGATTCAGCACCGTTACCGAGACTGCAGAGCTGAACTGAAAAGAAAGCTTACAAGGGAGAGGGAATACCTAGCCGGGACTGGTGGCGGTCCGGAAATAATTTTTGAGTATTCCTGCTGGGAGGAAATGCTGTGTCCCAACATCTCCAAGGTGGCCATAGCCGCATCGGAGGAGTTGATACCGGGAACCTGCCCCTCTCATCTGCCGGTAAGCTCATTTACTAATCTCTTTACATCCACCTCATAACCCATTAACATGCAAAATTTATTTAAGAATATGACTAACGCAACTACACTTTTTTATACATTATTACATAAATGCATTTACAATTACATTTGCAAAAGTTGCATTTCAAGAAAAGCCATCACATTAGTATCTAGTCTACAGATTAGGTGTGCATTTAAACAGATTTAAGACAAACGCAAAAAGACATTCATATTGACCATATAGATGTCAGAAAAACGGGTTTGCAAATGCTGAAATCGCATTGATTTCTTTTGCTTACAATAGAATTACGAAGGCAGCCTCATTAATACACTTTCAAATAGAACATTTACATCTTTATTTGGAACTGTGCTAATATCTCGATTTCTTTCTTTTTCAAATATACAGAGTCTGAGCCCAGGGTGGAGGAAGCACAGCACCCACAGGCTTCTCCTTCACCCAGGCATGAGAGGGGTGCAGATGACTTGCCACCTTGGAGAGACCTGGAAGATATCCCTGCACCATCATCCCCTGAAGAAGCCCCCGATGCAGAAGAGATCCCTGCAGCAGTGCACCAGCAGCCTGATGTGCACCAGCAGCCCGCCATGCATCAGCTTCTCAGGAGAACATCCCCCCAGAGATAGCAGAGGTGCAGATCTTGAATAATTTCCTCAAGGAGATGCGTGCCTCCCCGAGGGAACAGGCAGAATACAGAGTATACCTGACAGGAGTACTGAATGATATTCGCGAAGAACAAAGATATTTTGAATACTCTTAAGAATATGTTGCAGATCCTCCGGGAGGTGCCAAACGCACCATCTGCTTCTGGACCATCTGCTGCTGCACCATCTGCTCCTGGGCCTCCTCCATCTTCTCCTCTGCCTCAATCTCCTCCTCAGCCTGGTGATCCCTTAACCACTCACAGTACTCCTCCTCCTTCCCCTCTTCCCCAAACATCTCCTATGAGAACTCGTCGGACGGGGCAGTTGCCCCCCCCCCGGAGCCTCAGTCTTGTGGGAAGAGGGGAAGGAAGAGGAAGTAATTTAGTATATATTTTTATTTATTTAATGTGTAAAGGATAGGTATGTGATGATGTGGTCTTCTTACACTTGTGGAGCACACTCTGTATTTTTATAGGCTTTCACGGGATCAGGTCCATGGAGACAGATTGTTTGCAGAGTGTGTTTTACAAGCGTGTGGAGACCACATCATCACATGCTGTCCTTGTTGATAACATTGATTGGTTTTTGCGATGTGATGTCCAAACTGTTTTCAAACAAAATGACCATTACAATTATACATGATGGAATATCACTGTTTTGATGCCAACAACACAGCTTAAAGGAACAGTCATAACATGAATTATTGTTGGTTACAAAGAAAACCCTTTTAAAAGCATTATCAAGTTTTGAATAAAAAGACTGTTATAGAAATACACGTTTTACTTCTGTGATTAACCTTGTATCTATGCCTCTGCAAAATGACCCCTTATTTCTGTTCTTTTGACAGACCTGCATTTCAGCCAATCAGTGATCACTCCAGGGTAACTATACTGCATATGCTCAATGTTTTCTATGTGAAACACATTAACTAATGCCCTCTAGTGGTCAAAATGCATTCAAATTAGATGCACTCTTTAAGGTCTAGGAAATGAGCAGATGAACCTCCTAGGTTTAGCTTTCAAATAAGAACACCAAGAGGACAAAGATAATTTGGGGATAAAAGTTTAAGAGAAATTTGAAGAAAATTGCATTTTTTCATATTTAAATCATTAATGTTTTGCTTGACTTGACTGTTCCTTTAAACAAAAACATATGCTAACATATACTAATCCTTAGGGCTTGTTGGTATATCTACATGTACTTGTTAAAATATGAAAATATTTGAATAGGATACTAGGCCTGCATGTCATATTTCTCTCGACGTATTAAATAAAGTCTATTTTTTTAAAGCTACATTATAGTGTTTGAATTTTTTTAAGAAAGACATTTTATTTGGAAGGTGTATGAAAGCAGAACATTCGCTTACATGATTTTGAGAGAGTCTAACATTTTAAACAACATTCACACTTACTCGCATTCTTTGATTCATTATATTGTTATCCTTTGCAGAAAGGTTTATCTAGGACTGCTCTGCTGATTGGTGGCTGCATATACCTACCGATTGTCATTGACTCACCCATGTGGTTACTTAAAATATAGAAGTGTATTGATGCTCATTCAACACATTATACCAAGAGACTGAAGTACATTTGAGAATAGAAGATAATTGTACAACGGGTTAAAAACGTATGTGAAATAAAAAAAAGAATTTCTGGTTTCATGTCTTTTTAAGAGTTACATTAGAAATATACGCTCACAGGATTATATTTAAAGATCAACAATGTGGAAGCTATACATGACACGATACTGAGCATTTACATTAAGAAAAACTGTCAGGCTATAACATCTAGAATAAGTAGACATCTCATATTTATCATATGATAAAGGTCAATGCATATTGATTATTTCATTCAAATACAAAAACGCATCTTTAGGAATTATATATGTAGAAATTTCATCACAACACATTAATTATTTTGTAAATTGAAAATATTGTTGACAAACATATTAAACAAGATGGAGTATTTTCATGGATTTGCACTTGCCTCAAAATTTATTCTGCATGAAAAACATATTGCCTTCATTTGTTTCTTCAATGAGACAGCCATCAAAAGATATTTTTGTGTTCTTTATCAGCTATGTTTCAAAAATGTACATAATTTACCCAATCCATATTTCAAGAAAGTCATGGTTTTAAACTTGTGTTCTCATTCAAAAATGTGGGTTACGTGGAAAATCAAATATTGCGGGAGAACGTAATCCAATCAGACGGATTTAACACCTTGGCATGTGATGTCTTAAGCAACATGGCGCATCCGAGAATGCGTAAAAACTTCGTCCAATTTAAGTACGCATTTTACAGCTTTGAATGTGACGTCTTAAGCAACATGGGGCATCCGAGATCGTGTAAAAATGTCATCCAATCAAAGGACGCATTTTACAGCTTTGCATGTCAATAAGAAACTTATTTATATTTTAAAAACTAGTATGTGCTATATTGTTATCTATGAAGCATGTTTGTTTCATGCAATGCACAGCTTCACATAATGTCACGCTAGATAACGTAATACTGTGATATATGAAATATAATACATTGGCATGATTTATCAAGCTGTCAACTGCAAATACACTGGAATTCTGCAGCGTATTTGTGGCGAGCCTGATTCGCCTTAGTTATCAAACCCTACAAACCAGTAAAAGTAGAATTTGGTGATGTAACATACTATCCGCCGGTCTCAGTCCGACACAGATCGATGCTTACGTCACTACAGATGTTCTGAAAGCAAGTTCGGCACAATCTGACTACTTTTGGAAGTTATCAAACTACTACCAGGTACGCCCTGAACTATTCCGGCCCAGCGTACCTGGTTTTCAATCCACCGCCCTGGAGGCGGCGGATGCCATAGGAATGTTCCAATCAGCCAATAGAATGCGAGCTCAATCCTATTGGTTGATTGGATCAGCCAATAGGATTGAACCTCAATCCTATTGGCTGATTGCATCAGCCAATAGGATTTTTTCTACCTTAATTCCGATTGGCTGATAGAATTCTGTCAGCCAATCGGAATTCAAGGGACGCCATCTTGGATGACGTCATTTAAAGGAACATGCATTCAGTCGTCGGATGTCGTTAGAAGAGGATGCTCCGCGTTGGGTGTCTTGAAGATGGACCCGCTCCGCGCCGGATGGATGAAGATAGAAGATGCCGCCTGGATGAAGACTTCTGCCCGTCTGGAGGATCACTTCTGCCCGTATGGAAGACCATTTCTGCCGGCTTCGTGGAGGACTTCGGCCCGGTTGGGTGAAGACTTCTCAAGGTAGGGTGATCTTCAAGGGGTTAGTATTAGGTTTTTTTAAGGGGGGATTGGGTGGGTTTTAGAGTATGGTTGGTTGTGTGGGTGGTGGGTTTTAATGTTGGGGGGGTTGTAAATTTTTTTTACAGGTAAAAGAGCTGATTACTTTGGGGCAATGCCCTGCAAAAGACCCTTTTAAGGGCTATTTGTAATTTAGTGTAGGGTAGGGCTTTTCTTCTATAATGTACGACGAGTCCACAGATTCATCCTTTACTTGTGGGATATTATCCTCCTGCTAACAGGAAGTGGCAAAGAGCACCACAGCAGATCTGTCTATATAGCTCCTCCCTTAGCTCCGCCCCCCAGTCATTCTATTTGCCTACTCTAAGTACTAGGAAGGGTAAAGTGAAAGAGGTGATAAAATATTAATTTCTTCAAGCAAGAGTTTTTTGTTTTAAATGGTACCGGTGTGTACTATTTACTCTCAGGCAGCAGATGGATGAAGACTTCTGCCTGGAGGATGATGATCTTAGCATTTGTCACTAAGATCCAGTACAGTTCCCACGGAGGCTGAGGGGTGCAGGAAACTTCAGTGTGAGGAACGCTTTCATGCTATATAGCAGTGAGGTATGTTCAGTCATTTTTTCTGGAGAGACTGTGTATTTCAGAAAGGCTGACAGTATCCCCATGAGGGTAAGGGTAAGCAGTAATCCTAAGAGCTATAGAAGGGCATTACTAAGCTTGCAATAAGGGGCTAATTAAAAAATGGTTGACACTGAGTTTTTTAATGTTTGTGGGCAAACGTTTTGTAACTGGGAGTGCTTTTTAACGTTTTGTGGGCAATAACGTTTTTTGAGCAACTTTATTGACGGTACACTTGGCTTATTTTTTGGGTCTCAGAACCCACATGGCTAGTTTAAAACTGCTCTGGTGCGGTTCTTTGAGGCTGTAGAGACATCGAGTGAGATGGGCGGGGCCTATTTTCGCACTTCAGATGTGCAGTTGTTGTCACTCAGCAAGCTCCAACTCCTGAGGGCCCTTGTGGATGTTTTGGGCCAAATCAAAGCTTTAACCCCATAATTACAATCCCTGTTTTAATTTCTTGTGGGGCAAACTTTACTACACACATTGAGTCTGCTATCAAAAATTTGGAAAGTTTGGTGTATTGTAAAGCAGTTTTGCAGAAGGTGTATGCTTTTTTTCTCTTAAAGGCGCAGTACCGTTTTTTAAGATTGTTGTTTTTTCACTAAATAAAGTGTTTTTCAAGCTTGTTTGCAGTCATTACTAACCTATTCAACATGTCTGACATTGAGGAAAGTCAATGTTCGATATGTTTAGAAGCCATTGTGGAACCCCCACTTGGAATGTGTCCCTCATGCACTGAAAGGTCAATAAATTGCAAAGAACATATTTTAGCTACTAAAAGTATGTCGCAGGATGATTCTCAGTCAGCAGGGAATCAGGTTATGCCATCTAATTCTCCCCAAGTGTCACAACCATTAACGCCCGCACAATCGACGCCAAGTACTTCTAGTGCGTCTAATTCTTTCACCCTGCAAGATATGGCCGCAGTTATGAATACTACCCTCACACAGGTTTTATCTAAGCTGCCTGGGTTGCAGGGGAAGCGCAGTAGGTCTGGTGTGAGAACAAACGCTGAGCCCTCTGACACTTTATTAGCCATGTCCGACGTACCCTTACAATGTTCTGAGTTGGGGGTGAGGGATTTGCTGTCTGAGGGAGAGATTTCTGATTCAGGAAAGATGTTCCCTCAGACAGACTCAGATATGACAGCTTTTAAATTTAAACTAGAACACCACCGCTTGTTGCTCAGGGAGGTTTTAGCGACTCTGGATGATTGTGACCCTATTGTAGTTCCAGAGAAATTGTGTAAAATGGACAGATTTCTAGAGGTTCCTGCCTACACTAATGTTTTTCCGGTCCCTAAGAGGATTTCGGACATTGTTACTAAGGAGTGGGATAGACCAGGTATTCCGTTCGCTCCCCCTCCTACTTTTAAGAAAATGTTTCCCATATCAGACATGCGGGACTCGTGGCAGACGGTCCCTAAGGTGGAGGGAGCTATTTCTACCCTGGCTAAGCGTACAACTATACCTATTGAGGACAGTTGTGCTTTCAAAGATCCTATGGATAAAAAATTAGAGGGTCTCCTTAAGAAAATATTTGTTCATCAGGGTTTTCTTCTCCAACCTATAGCGTGCATGGTTCCTGTAACTACTGCAGCTGCTTTTTGGTTCGAGGCTCTGGAGGAGGCTCTTCAGGTTGAGACCCCATTAGATGATATTCTGGATAGAATTAGGGCTCTCAAGCTAGCTAATTCTTTCATTACAGATGCCGCTTTTCAACTGGATAAATTAGAGGCAAAGAATTCAGGTTTTGCCATTTTAGCGCGTAGTGCATTATGGCTTAAGTCCTGGTCTGCTGATGTGTCATCAAAATCTAAGCTTTTAGCCATCACTTTCAAAGGTAAGACCCTATTCGGGCCTGAACTGAAAGAGATCATTTCAGACATCACTGGAGGAAAAGGCCATGCCCTTCCTCAGGATAAGACAAATAAGATGAGGACCAAACAAAATAATTTTCGTTCCTTTCGAAACTTCAAAGGTGGTCCCTCTACCTCTTCCCCTGCTGCAAAACAAGAGGGGAATTTTGCTCAATCCAAGTTGGTTTAGTCCCTTCCCTTCGGTGGCTGGGAAGGACAATCCGACACACAGGACAATGAAGGTGAAGATTGGGATTAGGGTAAAGGTATTGATGGGAAGGGATGGGGCAAGGTGGGGGACTAGGTTGCCTCTCCAGTGGAGCCTGCACAGCTGGGGAGTCAGGGGCCTGGGGAGTTGGTGGCTGTGCAGGTGGGGGAGAAGAAAGGCGGGCCAAATGGGGAGAGCGGCGAGTGGGGGCAATAAATCATTTTTTTGGAGGGACAGGAGTAAGAATGGGAAGGGCCGGGAGCGGGTTCAGTTTGGGAAGGACTGGGAGTGGATTCTGGCTGGGAAGGGATGGAGGGGCTTCAGGCTGGGAGGGGCGGGAGGCTGATGCCCAGAAGTGGAAGGTCCATCTGAAATATATAAAATAATTCTATAAATACATATATGATATTAAAAAATATTATTATCTTTAAAGAAATCAAGATTCAACATTATTTAAAATCTGGATTATTTAGACAAAGTCACAATAATGACTATGTTTTAAGTTATTGATTGATTTGATCCTTTAAACTCTGGCTGTTCACTGTTATTTTTCATGTAACATTTTATAAATACATTACAAATCATATTTCTTCTATAAAGGTAAGACGAGTCCACGGATTCATCCTTTACTTGTGGGATATTATCCTTCCCTACAGGAAGTGGCAAAGAGCACCACAGCAGAGCTTTCTATATAGCTCCTCCCTTAGCTCCACCCCCAGTCATTCTCTTTGCCTACTCTAAGTACTAGGAAGGGTAAAGTGAAAGAGGTGATAAAATATTAGTTTTTAATTTCTTCAAGCAAGAGTTTGTTATTTTAAATGGTACCGGTGTGTACTATTTACTCTCAGGCAGCAGATGGATGAAGACTGCTGCCTGGAGGATGATGATCTTAGCATTTGTAGCTAAGGTCCATTGCTGTTCCCACAGAGGCTGAGGAGTACAGGAAACTTCAGTGTGAGGAACGGTTTCATGCTATGCAGCAATGAGGTATGTTCAGTCATATTTTTCTGGAGAGACTGTGTATTTCAGAAAGGCTGACATTATACCCAGGAGGGTAAGGGTAAGCAGTAATCCTAGAGCTAAAAGAAGGGCATTACTTAGCTTGCATATGGGGCCAGTTGATAATATGGTTGACACTGAATAGACAAATGTTTGTGAGCAAACTTTTTTTGTTGATTGGGAGTGCTTTAACGTTTTGTGGGCAATAAACGTTTTTGGACCATTTTATTAGAACACATATGGCTTAATTTTCGGGTCTTAGAACCCATATGGCTAGTTATAACCGCTCTGGTGCGGTTCTTTAAGGCTGAGGAAACATCGAGTGAGATGGGCAGGGCCTATTTTCGCGCCTTAGATGCGCAGTTAGTTTTGTCAGTAAGCAGCAAGCTCTAACTCCTGAGGGCCCTGGTGTATGTTTTTTTCCAGATCTGGGCCTATTTTCGATCCGGTTTGGAAATTAAGGGGTTAATTGCTAAAAAAATGTTGTGGTGCAATCTTAACTACCTATAGAATTGGTGCATGTTTAGGCTGTTTTGCAGAACGTGTATGCTTTTTTTCTCTTAAAGGCACAGTACCGTTTTTTAAGATTGTTATTTTTTCATTAAATAAAGTGTTTTCATGCTTGTTTGTAGTCATTACTAGCCTGTTCAACATGTCTGACATTGAGGAAAGTTAATGTTCAATATGTTTAGAAGCCATTGTGGAACCTCCACTTAGAATGTGTCCATCATGCACTGAAAGGTCAATAAATTGTAAAGAACATATTTTAGCTACTAAAAGTATGTCGCAGGATGATTCTCAGTCATCAGAGAATCAGATTATGCCAGTTAATTCTCCCCAAGTGTCACAACCGTTAACGCCCGCACAAGCGACGCCAAGTACTTCTAGTGCGTCTAATTCTTTCACCCTTCAAGATATGGCCGCAGTTATGAATACTACCCTCACAAAGGTTTTATCTAAGCTGCCTGGGTTGCAGGGGAAGCGCAGCAGGTCTGGTGTGAGAACAAACGCTGAGCCCTCTGACGCTTTATTAGCCATATCTGATGTACCCTTACAATGTTCTGAAGTGAGGGATTTGCTGGCTGAGGGAGAGATTTCTGAAATATGTTCCCTCAGACAGATTCTGATATGACGGCTTTTAAATTTAAACTAGAACACCTCCGCTTATTGCTCAGGGAGGTTTTAGCGACTCTGGATGATTGTGCCCTATTGTAGTTCCAGAGAAATTGTGTAAAATGGACAGAATCCTAGAGGTTCCTGCCTACACTGATGTTTTTTCCGGTACCTAAGAGGATTTCAGAAATTGTTACTAAGGAGTGGGATAGGCCAGGTATTCCGTTCGCTCCCCCTCCAACTTTTAAGAAAATGTTTGCCATATCAGACGCTGTGTGGGACTCGTGGCAGACGGTCCCTAAGGTAGAGGGAGCTATTTCTACCCTGGCTAAGCATACAACTATACCTATTGAGGACAGTTGTGCTTTCAAAGATCCTATGGATAAAAAATTAGATGGTCTCCTGAAGAAAATATTTGTTCATCAAGGTTTTCTTCTCCAACATATAGCGTGCATTGTTCCTGTAACTACTGCAGTGTCCTTTTGGTTCGAGGCTCTGGAAGAGGCTCTTCAGGTTGAGACTCCATTAGAGGATATTCTGGATAGAATTAGGGCTCTCAAGCTAGCTAATTCTTTCATTACAGATGCCACTTTTCAATTGGCTAAATTAGCAGCGAAGAATTCAGGTTTTGCCATTTTAGTGCGTAGAGCGTTATGGCTTAAGTCCTGGTCTGCTGATGTGTCATCAAAAGCTAAGCTTTTTACACCATTTCTGAACTAGCACAGAACAGGCCCTAACAGTGATTGAATTGTTTGTACTGCGTTGAGTGATCCACATTGCTAATTTACTGAGTGACATTTACCCATCTAGCAGTCTATCTCACTGTGTGTTATTACCACTGAGATCTCATCCCTGGAGACATTTCAAAATAATCATCTCACAACCTGGACACACAATTGCATTATTGTTCCTATACTTTGCAGCTGCACCAGCCTATGCCTCACTGCGGCCTGAGCATAAAGTGAAGTTATTAAGCCTGTACATCCCCCCACATCTCACTTGTGGATACCGCTCACCACTTATTAGTGTAACAGCTTTATGACCATTGCTGGAACCAATTTGCAACTATAAATCACAGCCAGCTGCACATATAGAACTGTTTATTGACTGTGTCTTTTAGCTAGGCTAACGTGGATTCTTAGACTGCAAAACTCTAAGTCATGGCTGCTGTGTCAGCTCAGGTGTCCCTGAACTTCACATTCAGGGTGTAGTGTTGTTGATCTAACCTGCATTTCTTTTTACAGGTACTATTTTATGGTGCACACACCGCACTAGCCTAGCACACCACTACATAACACCACTGGTTCAGTTTAGTCCTGATACACACCCCTCACTATCACTATTTCTGAGCAAACTGATCTAAACCTAAACTTGGATAATAGTGTGCATGCTCCACATTAGCCCAGCACATACTTAGACCACGCTGCCGGGTCAAATCAGACTTAATATACATTCCTCACTGTACACCCATGAGAACAAATCGTGTTAAGCTTACACTTAGGCAATAATACACTACAAAGCTATACCTCTAGAGACTTGCCTTGAATAACATTGTATTAGTATTTACCATATTTTCAGTTTGTTTGCATGAACTTTCCTGGATAATAGGCCCCTAGGTGTAATCCCTGTGTGCTCATCCCTCACCTTTCCGCTCCTGCCCAGCTAGTCTGGGTGGGTCACTTCCATCTCCCCTTTTCCTTCCTACGGGTCGCATCCCCAAGTCCCCTGAGGTGAGGGACTAAGCTTAACGCCCCTAGGTATCCAGAGGTACCCACTTTTCATTGGTCTTTTTTGTATTGTGTATTCCTACCATCTGTCTGTGATTCAAAAAGGTTAACCACTGTTATCCAATCCCTCACCACCCCGCTCCCACCTGGCTCGTCCGGGTGGGTCACCTCCAACCCCCTTTCCCCTTCCTTCGGGTCGTATCCCCATTTCCCCTGAGGTGGGGGACCAGATTTGATGTATTGTATGTGAGTACTTACACCTATCATGTGATAGTCATAAATTATATGATAATCAGCCCCGCTCTGCAGTACTTAGAGTAATGCTTGACATTTATATGTGACTCACTAACTCTCTTTTCAGCAGAATCGTATAGCCCTTTGCAAATATACCTCAAGTACCCTTTCTTTGGGGGCCATTGCCAGAACTTAGCCCTTTCAACATGCCGCACTTAGGCAGGAAGCCTCTTAAATCAACATCGAAGTCCAAGAAGACAGTCTACGACCACTTCTCACAACAGCCTAAGGGCCCAGACATTGAACCCCAAGGAGAGTTGAGTGACCCTGACTCGCAAGATGAGGAGTCCCAATCTAGAATTCAATCCACGTCTGCCTCACAACACTACATTACTGAGAAAACACTGAAGAAATTGTTAGCCTCACAGACTAAATTCATTACACAGGAAATTCAACGGAGTTCAGCAGAGCTCAAAAAAGAGATCTCGGAAATTGGAGAGAGAGTGGACGTCCTGGAATGGAAGCAAGATGACATAGTGGTGGACCAATCTAACCTCTTAGCCTACTCAGAAAACCTGGCTGACCAAATTTCTCAATTGGAACTCAAGTTGGCGGATGTAGAGGACAGATCCAGGCACAATAACATCAGATTCCGTGGAATCCCAGAGTTGGTTGCGCCAACCGAGCTGCAGGACTTTTTGAGAGAACTGTTTCATTCTTTGATAGGCAACCCAGAAGGCTTAACCAATACCATGGAGTAAGCACACAGGGCGCTGCGCTCTAGAAACGTGGCTCAAGACAAACCGCGTGATGTAATAGTGTGCTTCCACAGTTTTCTATATAAGGATAGTCTGATGCAAGCAGCCTTCAAGAAGCCATCTCTCAGCGAGAAATTCAAAGACATTCAGCTCCTCCCTGATCTCTCGGCTCATACCCTCCAACAGAGATGGCATTATCAATCTATCACTATCACTCTACGGAAAAACAACATTAAGTACAGATGGGGATACCCAACTCGCCTTATCATCACCAAGGACAATCAAACCTTTGTGGCTGCAACTTTGGCCCAAGGACTGGCTCTCCTTACCAACTGGGGTCTTAGACCTGAGCCACCCCCCCAATGGGACCCTCCCTACCCTAAGCTGTGCGCTTCCGCGCCTGAGTGGACTGTCAATGACCACAGAGTAAAAAAGGCGAAAATGCCCCAACCCGCAGTCATCTCTGTGATCTTATGGGCTTGCACTCTTCAACTTTTATATGGGTCTAATTTTGACCCCAAATCACAGTCATTCTGTGATCTTATGTTCTCATGTTTACTAGGTTTATGTTTGCAATACCTGTTGTATTTGTTTTTGTCAAGTATGTTCTGCTGATTATTATCACACTGTTTTAGACAAATTACATATTACTCTTTCACTTTTAGTTTGTATTTTAGTACATATTTGTTGTAGAGTGGGGCTGCTGTTGCTGTTGATGTTGTTCTCAACTCTGGGTACCTTAGCTTAATTACCTAAACTGCTCCGCCCCCACATAGAAGTCCACTTCAGGACTCTCTGAGGTGGACTATTTCCACCACACTTTTGGGCACTCTTCTTTGTGACCCCCTACCTCCTCCCTCCTCCTCCTAATACTTTTCCCTCTTCCCTCCCCCTCGCTCACGACATAGTCTAAATACTCCATAGGGCTCTATACCCCCACTCCTGCCATTTGCTATGTCCACCATTAGGCTACTGACACATAATGTTAGAGGTCTTAATTCTCCCCATAAACGCAGTCTGCTACTTAGGTCACTAAAACACCATAACCCAGACGTGGTGTTCCTGCAAGAGACCCACTGGCTGGACAAAGAGCCTCTCAGGCTCACTTCCAAGTCCTATACTCATGTTGAAACTGCCTCTTATGTTAAAAAAGCCAGAGGAGTAGCAATACTATTACACAAGCGTCGGGCCTTTGAACTTGTACAAGTCATCAGAGACCCTAAGGTAAGATATGTCATACTCATTTGTAAATTAAATCATGTCACTTACACCCTAGCGTCTATATATCTCCCGAACTCCAATCAGCCAAGATACCTTAAACACATCCTTCATGTCCTCTCCCAGGTCCAGCAGGGGAGGGTCCTCATAGCTGGGGACTTTAATAGGGTCTAGGATCACACAATAGACAGAAGAACCAGGTCTCAAAACATAACACCCAACCCAGCCAAACAACTCTCAATTAGTTTCCGACAAATAATGTCTGCCTCAGGCCTTTATGATATTCGGAGAGCTCTACACCCATGCGACCACGACTATACCCACTTCTCGCACCCCCACAAACTATACTCTAGGCTAGATTACATTTTCTCCTCAGCTGATACCCTAGATTTGGTTAAGATGGCCAAAATATCCCTTTGTGCCTGGTCAGACCATGACCTAGTCCAGTCTGACATAACTTCTACTAACACTACTCATATTAGACCCAAATGGAGGTTGCCCCACCAGATTCTGGGGGATGTACCCTTCAGAGAGGAACTTTGCAGAGATATTACTCACTTCATTCAAACTAACGACAATCTTTCTGTTAGAGATGACACCTTATGGGGAGCAGCTAAAGCTACATTAGAGGTCTCCTTATCACTAAGCAATCACACCTTCGAAAGCAGGCAGGCCTCACCCTCTCACAAGCTCATATCAAGTTGAGGCAACTAGAAGCATGTAATAGAAGTGCAGTCAGCGCAAATACCACATCCCAAATTGTTGCACTTAAAGATCACATTTCCCAGATTGAGCTATGTAGAACCCAGCTTAACCTTACCAAGCTCAAGCACTTATTCTACTACAAGAGCAATAAGGCTGATACTCTGCTAGCGAACAAAATTAGAAATAGGATGGGGGCATCCCGAATTCACTCCATAAGGTCCTCAGGTTCCCTTCTTCAGATTCTGTCCCAGATAGGCGAGGCTTTTGCTGATTACTACGCCAAGCTTTATAATATAGCCACAGCTGAGTCGCCTAGTTCCACTCCTCAGGAGGTTCTGGAGACTTATCTTGAGACTCTGTCGCTCCCCATGCTAGCCCCGGAACAATGAGACATCTTAAGCTCCCCTTTTTCTCTCCCAGAAATTTTAAGAGTTATCAAGAACGCAAAGTCCTTCAAGTCCCCTGGCCCAGATGGCTACCCGGTTCATTTTTATAAGGTCTATGCACAAGAACTTGCCCCTTTACTATTAAAGTTTTATAATTTAGCTAGAAAAGAAGGCCGTTTTCAAAGAGAATTCCTAGAAGCCAATATTGTCACCATCCTAAAACCCGACAAGGACCCATCCCTTTGCGCGAGTTACAGGCCTATTTCTTTGATAAACACGGACATTAAGTTCTATTCAAAGATACTAGCTAATTGTCTCGCCAATCTGTTGCCTTCCCTGATTGACCCGGATCAGGTGGGATTCGTCCCTCTCCAAGAGGGCCCAGACAACACGAGGCGACTCCTCAATATTCTCACTCTTGCCTCACGACTTCGGAGGCCACTCGCGGTCATTTCTCTTGACGCCGAGAAGGCTTTCGACCGGGTCAGATGGCAATATCTTTGGGAGGTCCTCGAGAGATTCCACTTTCCCCCTGACTTCATAACGGCCATTCAGGCCCTCTACTCCACTCCTACTGCATCTGTGAGTGGTCTGGGCTTCCACTCCCCTCTCTTCTCCATTACAAACAGCACCAGACAGGGGTGTCCCCTCTTGCCGCTTTTTGTTTGCCCTCTCGATCGAACCCCTTGCAAAGCAGATAAGATCTGATCCCCAAATCAAGGGTGTCACCCTGTCGGGTACCTCGCACAAGATTGCATTATTTGCTGACGACGTCACCCTCTTCTCGTGGCACCCTGAGCATAGTATTCCCAGACTCCTTGATATACTTACCACTTTCGGCGCCCATTCTTACTACAAACTGAATTTATCAAAAACTCAAGTGTATACACAAGGGTTTACAAGTGCGCAATTAGCTCCCCTCACTAAGAGTCATAATTTTACCTGGACAGAACAATCCGTTCTACACTTGGGTGTCCGGCTCTCTAGCAGCCTTCCTCAAATAATTAAAGATAACTATCTCCCACTCTTAACTTCACTTCGCTCCTTGCGAAAAGACTGGAATCTCCAGCATGTATCCTGGCTAGGTAAGATCACGGCATTGAAAATGTCGTTCCTCCCCAGGCTGACGTACTTATTCCGCTGCCTACCCATTAAAATACAGAGACATTTACTTCTCCAATTCCAGAGTGGGTTTACCAAATTTATCTGGATGGGTAAACCGCCTAGAGTCGCACATAGAGTACTTCAACTTCCTAAAGCCTTGGGTGGCATAGCCTCCCCGTCGGGGATCCGGTACTATGAAGGTGCAATGCTCACCCATGTTTCCCAATGGGGAGTAAAGACTTCTGATGCTAAATGGAAGACCATTGAACAGGCCTCACTACCCTTTCAAGTTACCTTGCGGGACCTAATTTGGACCCCGCCGCATTGCCGAAGAGGACTGGCCTTGGTCAACCCTGTTGTTTGTGAGTGTCTCGACTTCTGGGATAGAATCCAGCACCATCCGCATATAACCCCTCATCCTTCTCCAGTCACCTCCATAGCAGGTCTCGTCTCGGGCCTACAAGACTCTCATCCCAATAAATGGGCCCAATTAGGAATCATTCTTATATCGGACCTTTGGTCTTTGTCTCCCCGGGACTCCTTCAAGCAACTATCCCAAATAAGCGTAGATATCCAGGTCCCTTCGTACTTATCTTTTGAATATCACAGGATTAAGAGTTTCCTAAGCAGTTGGGGTTTTAAGCCCAACTTAACTAGGCCATTAACCCTATGGGAGTCCATCTGGGCCAGGGGAAATAGGCTATGTAGGCCCCTCTCTACTCATTACGTGTTATTAGGTGGTTCACAATGCCCGGAAACTCCTGCCCATCTGTACCATTGGGAAACACTGATAGGAAAGCACACTACCCCGAGGAGTGGGAGCGAGCCTTCTCTCTGACCCAGAAAACTATCCATTGCACAACGTGGTACGAGACCTACTTTAAACTTCTCTCTCACTGGTACTATGTACCCACTAGGCTAGCGAAAATCTTCCCGAGCGCGTCCCCTAAATGCTGGTGAAACTGTGGCCACAGGGGCAATGCTCACCATATATGGTGGGAGTGTCCTGTGATTCAACCTCTATGGCAAAAATCCTTTTTGGTCCCAGGCTGTTTACTTCAGCTCTTCTCCACCTAAACCTACATCCCCTACCTAAACACCACGCGTATATCTGTATTTACCTGTTTATGACTATCAAATACTCTATAGCATGCTCAATGAAAAAGGAACTACCTCCCAGCTGGTCTGTAGTTTGTAATAATATGGCTTATATATATATATATATACCATGGAAAAGGATATCTTTTACAAATTAAATAAATCTGATCTGTTTGAGCTGGTCTGGGCAGATTGGAAAGAGCTTCACAACACAGACTGGAAACCCAACGCAGCCGCCCAGGATGCTTAGCTTTTTGACTGTACCCTCCCTACATCTATTACCCATTTAACATGACTGTGACCATGCTTCAACTACCCCCCTTCTTTTTCTCCCCCCAGACCCCCCCTCTCCTGAACCCCCCCCCACTTACTACCCCTCTCTTACATAAGGATTCTTGATATTTAGAGGTTATGCTACCCTCTTCTTACTTTCAAGCTTATCTTCCATGTTTTAAGGTTTGATAAGACAAGTTCAAACCCATCATTTTTCATCAAGTGAAACTGTTTCTTGAATTTGGATGTAATTGATTATCTGTTTTATTTCTGATTTCTTTCTTGACGAATTGGAGCTGCGTCTCCTTAAGATATGTACATTCATCTCACTGTTTCTCAATAAAAAAAAAAAAAAAAAAAAGCTAAGCTTTTAGCCATCCCTTTCAAGGGTAAGACCCTATTCGGGGCTGAACTGAAAGAGATCATTTCAGACATCACTGGAGGGAAAGGCCATGCCCTTCCTCAGGATAAGACGAATAAGATGAGGACCAAACAAAATAATTTTCGTTCCTTTCAAAACTTCAAAGGTGGTCCCTCTTCCTCTTCCCCTGCCACAAAGCAAGAAGGGAATTTGGCTCAATCGAAGTCAGTCTGGAGACCTAACCAGACTTGGAACAAGGGTAAACAGGCCAAGAAGCCCGCTGCTGCCTCCAAGACAGCATGAAGGGGTAGCCCCCGATCTGAGACAGGATCTGGTAGGGGGCAGACTTTCTCTCTTCGCTCAGGCTTGGGCAAGAGACATTCAGGATTCCTGGGCTTTAGAAATAGTAACCCAGGGGTATCTTCTAGATTTCAAAGATTCTCCCCCAAGAGGGAGATTCCATCTTTCTCAATTGTCTGTAAACCATTCAAAAAGAGAGGAGTTCTTAGGCTGTGTAGAAGACCTATATTCCATGGGAGTGATATGCCCAGTTCCGGAAACAGAACAGGGGCAAGGGTTCTACTCCAATCTGTTTGTTGTCAGCCGTATTTGAATCAGCCCAGGATTTAACCCAACTGCTAGCGTAAAAAATAAAACACACGCTAGCACACTGAGAAATATCCAGGACGTGACCCACTCAGGAAACAATAAAGCAGATTCAAATAAGAAATATCCTCTCAAGCAGGTTTGCAACAAACAAATGATAAATGTACCTTTTAGCAGGTTAGCAGCAAACAAAGGATAAATGTTCACTTTAGTAGATTTGCAATAAATTACAAGCGTCCCTTTAAGCAGGCTTGCAGCAAACAAAAGATAAATATTCTCTTTAGTAGATTTGTAATTGAACAAAAGTAAATGTCCCTTTAAGCAGGTTTGCAGCAAACAAAAGATAAATGTTCTCTTTAGTAGATTTGTAATTGAACAAAAGTAAATGTCCCTTTAAGCAGGTTTGCAGCAAACAAAAGATAATGTTCTCTTTAGTAGATTTGTATTTAAACAAAAGTAAATGTCCCTTTAAGCAGGTTTTGCAACAAACAAATGATAAAATTCTCTTTTTGCAGATATAACAAATAAAAGATTCTGTCCCTTTAAGCAGGTTTGAAAAGATTGAGGGTCTAGGCAAAAGCAATGTTAGGCAGGCAATGGTCGTTATCCAGGAGACAGATAGTTTGAGGGTCTTAGGCAATAGCAAGGTCAGGCAGGCAATGGTCGTTATCCAGAGTCAGTTAGTTTGAGGGTCTTAGGCAATAGCAAGGTCAGGCAGGCAATGGTCGTTATCCAGAGTCAGGTAGAGGGTATAGGTATAAACAGAATCAGGCTCAGGTTAGCAAAAGTACTCACAGCACCGGAGAGAAAGAACAAACGGGCCCCAATTGAGATCTCCCACCAAGATTTGAAGGCAGAGAGGAGCCGTGACATCAGAGGGAGTGTCAGGTAGCGTCACGTTGCTAGGCAACGTGACGAAATGCCATAGAGGAGATCCGGGAGCCGCGGTGACACGGCGATGAACGGTAAGAATCATGACAGCACCCCCCCCTCAAGGACCCCTCCGGGGGACAGGACCAGGCCTAGTAGGGTGAGACTTGTGGAAGGCCTTAATCAAGCCAGGGGCATTCACCTGTCGGGCTGGCTCCCAGGATCGTTCTGTGACCGGATAACCCTTCCAATGGATGAGATAATACAATTGTTTGCCACAAAGTTTGGAATCTAGAATGTGGCTGACTTCAAATTCAGGGTGTCCATGAATTAAAAGAGGTGGAGGCTTGGAAATAATAGAATACCTATTAGACAACATAGGCTTCAGAAGAGAAACGTGGAATACAGGATGGGCTTTGAGAGTCTTGGGCAAAGCAATCCGGTAAGCAGTAGAACAGACTTGACCCAGTATTCTGAAAGGACCCACATACCGTGGTCCCAATTTGTTAGAAGGTTGTTTGAGGCGAAGATGACGTGAAGAAATCCAAACCTCATCGCCAGGCCGATATTTGGGAGCCCTCTTCCTCCGAAGATCTGAAAAGAACTTGTAACGTTTAGAAGCTTTGGAAAGAAGAAGGTGTATACTCCGCCAATGACGAGTTAACCTTCGGGCTGACAGAGCAGAAGCAGGATTTTCTGTGGAAGAAGTATGCAGAGGAAACGTTCTGGGTTGAAATCCATAGGCCGCATGAAAAGGAGAGGTCTGAAGAGAGGAATTGTGTCGGGCGTTATGAGCCAACTCCGCTAGCGGAAGATAACAAGTCCAGTTGGAATGATGATGATCCACATAATGTCTAAGATAAGTTTCAAGGCACTGGTTTACCCTTTCAGTCTGGCCATTAGATTGTGGATGATGAGAAATAGACAAAGAGATCGTTGTTCCAAAGTGTTTACAGAGTGATCTCCAAAACCGGGAAACAAATTGTACCCCTCTATCCAAAACGATAGCCAGAGGGAACCCATGTAATCTCACAATATGTAAAAGAAAAAGTTCAGAAAGTCTTTTGGCAGATGGTAAACCAGTTAAAGGAATGAAATGAGCTGTCTTAGTGAACCTGTCAACTACCACCCAAATAGTGTTGTTTCCAGCCGAAAGAGGAAGGTCAGTAATAAAATTGATGGATAAATGTGTCCAAGGCTGATGAGGAATGGGTAACGGTTGGAGCAAACCAGAAGGAAGTTGACGAGGAGTCTTATTAGTGGCACATTGTGTGCATACTGAGACATAATCTTTAACATCTTGAGCGAGAGTAGGCCACCAGACATGTTGTTTGAGATTCCGAGTGGTGTTACTGATGCCAGGATGTCCAGAGAGAGGACTATCATGAGTCCAATATAAGATCTTGGAACTAAGATGTTCGGGAACAAAGAATAGACCATCAGGAGTTTTGCTAGATAAAGGAAGATCCTTCTGAGCAGACTGTAAGTCTTGTAACCAAGAAGTTGATAACTGGGCTATGACTTTATGAGGGTAAAGGATGGTACCAGATTCAGGCATTGAAGTTTCTTGAAATTGTCTGGAAAGGGCGTCAGCTTTGATATTCTTAGATCCGGGTATATAAGACAGATTGTAGTGAAAACGTGAGAAGAATAAAGACCAAGTGCTGGCCTGGAATTTAGTCGTTTGGCCGTTTGGAGATATAGAAGGTTTTTATGATCTGTGAGTATGGTAAACGGTAAAGAAGTTCCCTCCAGCCAATGCCTCCATTCGTCCAGGGCCATTTTAATGGCAAGCAACTCTTTATTGCCTACGTCATAGTTTAATTCTGAAGGAGTAAATTTCTTAGAGAAGAATCCAACAGGATGAATCTTTCCTGTGTCAGGTATTCGTTGGGAAAGAACAGCCCCAGCAGCAACAGAGAAAGCATCCACTTCTAAGATGAATTGAAAATCTGGATTTGGGTGACCGAGGCTAGGTGCAGAAGAAAAAGCTTCTTTGAGAGACTCAAAAGCCTTAATAGCCTCAGGAGGCCATTCTTTACAATGTTGCCCCTTTTATAGTGAGAGAAGTGAGAGGTGAAGATATTGTTGCAAAACCTTTGATGAATTTTCTATAATAACTGGCGAAGCCCAGAAATCGTTGTAGAGCTTTAAGAGAATCAGGTCTAGGCCAATCCAAAATGGCAGAAATAATAGTTGGATCCATTTCAAATCCAGATTCAGATATTAAATAACCCAGGAAGGGTATGGATCTTTGATGAAATGAACATTTCTCCAGTTTAGCAAACAGATGGTTGGTTCTTAAACGTTGAAGTACCCTCCTGACGTGGTGCACATGGTCTTGGTAGTTTTGAGAAAAAATCAGAATATCATCAAGGTAAATGATGACAAAGATATTCAAAAAATCACGAAAAATCTCATTCACAAAATGTTGAAAAACAGCAGGAGCATTACACAGCCCAAAAGGCATGACCAGATACTCGTAATGCCCAAATCGAGTGTTAAAGGCTGTCTTCCATTCATCACCCTTGCGCATACAGATAAGATTGTATGCACCACGTAGATCTAGTTTGGTAAATAATAAGGGGTAAAGGATAACTGTTCTTGATGGTGATTTGATTTAGGCCTCTATAATCGATACAAGGTCGCAGTCTGCCATCCTTCTTTCAAACAAAAAAGAAACCAGCCCCTACAGGAGAAGAGGAGGGTCGAATAAATCCTCTAGCCAAGTTATCTTTAATATATTCCTCCAAAGCCACATTTTCAGGTCTTGAAAGTGGGTAAGTTTTGCCTCGAGGGTAAGGAGCCCCAGGAAGGAGATCAATGGGACAATCAAAGGGACGGTGAGGAGGAAGATGTTCAGCTTCTTTCTTGGAAAAAACATCAACAAAGTCTTGATAAGGCATAGGTAAAGAGTCAGGAGTGTCGGTAGTGAGAGCGATAGTAAGTGGTACTTTAGATATTACTTGAAGACAATTAGTCTGACATGATGATCCCCAGGAGGTGAGTTCACCATGTGTCCAAGAAAAGGTAGGATTATGTAATTGGAGCCATGGAAGACCCAAGATTATGGGAAATTGGGGAGTAGAAATAATGTCAAAACATATTGTCTCAGAATGAAGTACTCCGACAGAAAGAAGTATGGGTTTAGTAGCAAATTGGATGAATCCGGAACCCAAAGGATCTCCACTAACAGTAGAGACAGAAATGGAATACTTTTTTCTTAGTAAGGGTGTAGTGTGAATAAACACGAATGTGGAGTCAATGAATACTCCTCCAGCACCAGAATCAATAAGGGCTTGGGTATGTATCTTACTATCTGCAAATTGAAGACTTACTGGAACAAAAAGTTTTTTATAAAGGGAATGAAATCTTTTTTGGCTTAACTCAGTTCCCCAGACAGAAGTTAATCCCTGGCTTTTACTGGCCTAGTGGGATAATCCCTTAAGAAGTGCCCTTTTAGACCACAGTACAAACACAGGCCAAGAGAATGTCTTCTTAGGCGCTCAGTTTCTGTTAATTTTATGCTTCCCACTTCCATAGGTTCAGCCTGATCAGGAGGAGGAGAGGCAGGTGTTGCTGGATTAGAAAAACGAGGAGCCAGACGAAAATGAGTTCGAGTTGATGACCTCTGAGATCTTTCTCTTTCTTATTGACGTTCACGATATCTGGCATCAAGACTGATACAAAGATTTATCAAGGCTTCTAGGGATTCTGGAAGTTCCTGATACACCAATTCATCCTTGAGACGTTCAGAAAGTCCTTTACGAAAAGCTGCTCTAAGTGCTCCTTGATTCCAAGTAGTTTCAGATGCAAGAGTGCGGAATTCAATGGCATATTGAGAAACTTGTTGGCCACCTTGTCGTAGGTCTAAGAGAGTAGCTTCAGCAGCGGAAGACCTTCCAGGTTTATCAAATACATTCGAAAATACAGAGAGAAAAGCATCCACATCCAGTAATATAGGATCATTCTTTTCTAGCAAAGGTGATACCTAGGCCAAGGCTATTCCTTTTATTAAGCAAATGAGAAAAGTAATCCTCGAAGAGGGAGTAGCAAAAAGGGTAGGGCTGTTTCGAAAGTGCAGACGGCATTGATTCAAAAACCCCTACAGTCTTCAGGATTCCCATCATATTTGTCCAGAAGAGGTATCCTGGGACTCAGTTGTCCTTGTGACTGGTTGTTAGGGTTCGAAGGAGGAGATGCCTCAATAGGATTAGGATTGGGAGGTATAGGAGCAAGAAAGCTCTGTAATAGTGTAGTGATTTGATCTAGCTTTTGAGTCCAGTGATTGCAAATGGGTAGCATGAGATCCCAGTAATTGTCCCTGGTGAGCCACGGCCATGGATAATTCAATGGGGTCCATTTATGGCCCGTTTGTAATGTAAGCCATATTTGAATCAGCCCAGGATTTAACCCAACTGCTAGCGTGAAAAATAAAACACACGCTAGCACACTGAGAAATATCCAGGACGTGACCCACTCAGGAAACAATAAAGCAGATTCAAATAAGAAATATCCTCTCAAGCAGGTTTGCAACAAACAAATGATAAATGTACCTTTTAGCAGGTTAGCAGCAAAGGATAAATGTTCACTTTAGTAGATTTGCAATAAATGACAAGTGTCCCTTTAAGCAGGCTTGCAGCAAACAAAAGATAAATGTTCTCTTTAGTAGATTTGTAATTGAACAAAAGTAAATGTCCCTTTAAGTAGGTTTGCAGCAAACAAAAGATCCTTTCTCCAAGAAGGATTGGAGAAGGGGCTATCAGCTAGTTCCTTAAAGGGACAGATATCTGCTTTATCAATTCTACTGCACAAACGTCTGGCAGATGTTCCAGACGTTCAGTCGTTCTGTCAGGCTTTAGTTAGAATCAAGCCTGTGTTTAAACCTGTTGCTCTGCCATGGAGTTTAAATTTAGTTCTTAAAGTTCTTCAAGGGGTTCCGTTTGAACCTATGCATTCCATAGATATTAAGCTTCTATCTTGGAAAGTTCTGGTTTTAGTTGCTATCTCTTCGGCTCAAAGAGTTTCTGAACTATCTGCATTGCAATGCGACTCGCCTTATCTTGTTTTCCATCCTGATAAGGTGGTTTTGCGTACCAAACCTGGATTCCTTCCTAAGGTTGTTACTAATAAGAATAATAATCAGGAAATTGTTGTTCCTTCTCTGTGTCCTAATCTTTCCTCTAAGAAGGAGCGTCTATTGCACAACTTGGACGTGGTTCGTGCTTTAAAGTTTTAGTTGCAAGCGACCAAATATTTTCGTCAATCATCTTCTTTGTTTGTTGTCTTTTCTGGAAAGTGTAGAGGTCAAAAAGCTACGGCTACCTCTCTTGCCTTTTGGCTGAAAAGCATCATCCGTTTGGCATACGAGACTGCTGGAAAGCAGCCTCCTGAAAGAATTACAGCTCACTCTACTAGAGCGGTGGCTTCCACATGGGCTTTTCAAAATGATGCTTCTGTTGAACAGATTTGTAAGGCTGCGACTTGGTCTTCGCTTCATACCTTTTCCAAATTTTACAAATTTGATACCTTTGCTTCTTCGGAGGCTATTTTTGGGAGAAAGGTTCTTCAAGCAGTGGTGCCTTCTGTTTAACCATCTGTCTTGTCCCTCCCGTTCATCCGTGTCCTGTAGCTTTGTTATTGTATCCCACAAGTAAAGGATGAATCCGTGGACTCGTCTTACCTTTATAGAAGAAAACTAAATTTATGCTTACCTGCTAAATTGATTTCTTCTATGGTAATACGAGTCCACGGCCCGCCCTGTCATTTTAAGACAGATTATATTTTTTTGATTTAAACTCAGTCACCTCTGCACCTTGTAGTTTCTCCTTTTTCTTCCTGTACCTTCGGTCGAATGACTGGGGAGTGGAGCTAAGGGAGGAGCTATATAGACATCTCTGCTGTGGTGCTCTTTGCCACTTCCTGTAGGGAAGGATAATATCCCACAAGTAAAGGATGAATCCTTGGACTCGTCTTACCATAGAAGAAATCAATTTATCAGGTAAGCATAAATTTAGTTTTTTCAAGGTCAACATTATGTGCTAATCTTTATGATTTTATAATATATTTATCTTTTGGATAATATTTGGTATGCATGTATGCATTTGAGATTGAAATGCAATAGAGTTCTTTTAGACACATGCCCGTGGATTGATTTTTTAAAATCCAACAATTGAATAATATGAATAATATGAGTGTGTAATATGATCAAATCTAAATGGCCACTCCACCTAGCCTTTGAAACCAGGTAAACATTGATTTCCATATATATTTCAGTGATTGCCTTTGTAATCTTAAATGGAATAATTTGAAGCTTGATGGTTCAAACAATTACTATTCAGAATATATATACAGTAGATACTACTGTTCATATTAAATATTAAGAATATGATTTTATCTATCTGATATTACATTTTCAGAGTATTTTTTGTGAATCTCTCTTTTACATTAGGATTAAATGTATGTCATCCCAATATTAATAAACACATTCCGAAATGCATGCTTTAGTTTTTATGAATATTAATTTTTGTTTGATTGAAATGGACAGTCTACACAAAAATCTTTTTAAAATCCATTTACATATCATACATCATGAAATTAAATCAAGGAATTTCAACACAATTATGTTTTATGTATACTTAGAAGTGGCTTAGAAGTTCAAAACAATGATGACATAATGATATGGTCTGCATGTAGGCACTCAGATGAATAGCAATGACTGTCTGTACAATTAGAAGATGATTATTGGGGTTTTGCCTGGAATATGCATGTGACATCATGATGTCATTAATGACAAATCATACATAAATTTAATACAAAATAAAAACATATGTTCATGCTGCATGATATAGAAAGTGGGGCAGTAGTGTATTTGAAAATAATTGAATAATATATTTGAAAGGTATAAAGCTGTAGATTTTTTGTCAATAGTATGATTTAGAAACAATACACGTTATATTAGGGTGACCATATTCCCGCTTTAAAAATGGACACATATGAAAAATACATAGGTCATGGTTCTTATACAAAACATTTCTTGAAATAGCCTTGAAAACAGCCCTGACCTATGTATTTTTCATATGTGTCCCTTTTTAAAGCGGCAATATGGTCAACCTACGTTATATACATGTTATAAATATTTGACGTACCATCAGACTCCAAGGGAGCCACTTCCTCCTCCATCGCACGTTACATCAATCTCTGTAAAACATAATATGTTGTGTACACATTATAAACAAATATTTTACTGTGTTACTGGTGCTTAAGGACACGCATCAATGTTGCATTAAAGAGATGCTGAACCAAAGTTAGCAATTACATCATTTTGATGGAGCATGCAAATTAAATAATATCTATAATTATCGATGAGTAATAATTAAATTTTAGTGTCTGTATTTTGAAAATATTCACAAAAGCTGAGTACATGGAACATTTAAGAGTTCTCATGTGTGTATCACTTGATGATGGTTGTCTAAATTTATACTAAATGTAAATGGTGATGTTGCGAACTTAAAATTTTCCGTTTGCAAATGGCGAACGCGAACATCCACAAAAGTTCGTGAACGGGCGAACTGGGCGAACCTCCATAGATTTCAATGGGCAGGCGAACTTTAAAACCCACAGGGACTCTTTCTGGCCACAATAGTGATGGAAAAGTTGTTTCAAGGGGACTAACACCTGGACTGTGGCATGCTGGAGGGGGATCCATGGCAAAACTCCCATGGGAAATTACATAGTTGATGCAGAGTCTGTTTTTAAGCCATAAAGGGCATAAATCACCTAACATTCCTAAATTGTTTGAATTAACATGCTTTAAAACATCAGGTATGATGTTGTATCGATCAGGTAGTGTAAGGGTTACGCCCGCTTCACAGTGACAGACCAAACTCCCCGTTTAAAGGGACAGTCTACACCAGAATTTTTATTGTTTTAAAAGATAGATAATCCCTTTATTACCCATTTCCCAGTTTTGCATAACTAACACATTTATAATAATATACTTTTAACCTCTGTGATTATCTTGTATCTAAGCCTCTGCAAACTGCCCCTTTTTTCAGTTCTTTTGACAGACTTGCAGTCTAGCCAATCAGTGCCTGCTCACAGATAACTTCACGTGCACGAGCACAGTGTTATCTATATGAAATACTTGAACTAACACCCTCTAGTGGTGAAAAACTGTTAAAATGCAATCTGAAAGAGGTGGGCTTCAAGGTCTAAGAAATTAGCATATGAACCTCCTAGGTTAAGCTTTCAACTAAGAATACCAAGAGAACAAAGCAAAATTGGTGATAAAAGTAAATTGGAAAATTGTTTAAAATTACATGTTCTATCTGAATCATGAAAGATTATTTTGGCCTAGACTGTCCCTTTAACGCACCGCAAACAACCGCAAACAGTCCATTTGCACAACCAAAAACTCCCCATTTGCACAAGGTTGGATACCAAGCTAGCCATGTCCCGTTCCTTGTCCTCACTGATGTCATTTTACGGTCTCTTCCTCCACCCAGCCACGTACAACACCAAGGGTCCCCGAAAGGTGACAACAAGCCCCCTGGGACGCCTGCTGTGTTTGGTCTTCCACCTCCTCAAAGCCACCTTTCTCCTCTGACTCCTCTTCTTCAGACTCCTCTCTCTGTGTTGCCTCTCTCTGCGTTATTATAAGGTGTGTTAAGTATTACTATTCCTATAAGTTTAATCCCTGTTCCATCCACTATCAGGGGACATGTATATGGCATGGATTTTAGGAACCGGGAGATGGAAAAAGATTCTTGGTCGCTCCTCCTACTTCAAATTTGGGGCACTGCGCGTGCAATCTAATGTGCCACCAGATAGGAGTGGTGTGTTAAGTAGTACTAATCCTATCAGTTTAATCCCTGTTATGTGCCTTTTTTATTGGTTTGGTTTTTGAAGCCACAGTGCTGCACCAGAGGCCAGAAAAATTAGGCATGTACACATGCCTGAAAAATTAGGTATTGTTGCAGCCGCTGCTGTAGCAGCGGCCAGAAAAATGTATGTTTGTTTCCCAGGCAGAAATTGCCCTAAAACATTGCGGCTTGAACCCTAGTTGGTGGCGGATAAGTCACGCAAGTCATCCGGCATTCGAAGATAAAATACAGCAGTGTGTGGACCATTTTTAGCCCAAGGCAGCTCATCTCATCAGGCCTTTTTTACTCGAATGTATCGCCCAATGTCAGTCCCTTCAGGATCCATCCCTCATTCATCTTAATAAAGGTGAGGTAATCTAGACTTTTTTGACCTAGGCGACTTCTCTTCTCAGTGACAATACCGCCTGCTGCACTGAAGGTCCTTACTGACAGGACACTTGAAGCGGGCAGGCCAGAAGTTCTATCGCAAATTGGGATAGCTCAGGCCACGGGTCAAGCCTGCACACCCAGTAGTCAAGGGGTTCATCGCTCCTCAGAGTGTCGAGATCTGCAGTTAAGGCGAGGTAGTCTGCTACCTGTCGGTCGAGTCGAGCAGACTGATGTTTCACAGACTCAGTCCAAAAAGTTTTTTTTGTTTTTAAATGTACACTTACACTACTATTAAACAAGATATGAGTGGTGGCACTGGGCAAGTGGGCACAGTATACGCTGTGAGCCTGAAACAAAAAAACAGACTGATGTTTCACAGTCCAAAAAGTTTTTTTTGTTTTTAAATGTACACTTACATTACTATTAAGCAATATATGAGTGGTGGCACTGGGCAAGTGGGCCCAGTATAAGCTGTGAGCCTGAAACAAAAAAGCAGACTGATGTTTCACAGTGCAAAAAGTTTTTTTTGTTTTTAAATGTACACTTACACTACTATTAAACAAGATATGAGTGGTGGCACTGGGCAAGTGGGCCCAGTATAAGCTGTGAGCCTAAAACAAAAAAGCAGACTGATGTTTCACAGTCCAAAAAAATTTTTTTTTTTTAAATGTACACTTACACTACTATTAAACAAGATATGAGTGGTGGCACTGGGCAAGTGGGCACAGTATACGTTGTGAGCCTGACACAAAAAAGCAGACTGATGTTTCACAGTCCAAAAAGTTTTTTGTTTTTAAATTTACACTACTGTTACACCAGATATGAGTGGTGGCACTGGGCAAGTGGGCACAGTATACACTGTGAGCCTGGCACACACGCTGGCAGGCAGGCAACTGCAATTAGATTACACAAGCAGACTGATGTTTCACAGTCAAAAAAGTTTTTTTTTTTAAATTTACACTACTGTTAGACCAGATATGAGTGGTGGCACTGGGCAAGTGGGCCTGGCACACACGCTGGCAGGCAACTGCAATTAGATTACACTAGCAGACTGATGTTTCACAGTCAAAAAAGTTTTTTTTTTAAATTTACACTACTGTTACACCAGATATGAGTGGTGTGGCACTGGGCAAGTGGGTCTGGCACACACGCTGGCAGGCAACTGCAATTAGATTACACTAGCAGACTGATGTTTCACAGTCAAAAAAGTTTTTTTTTTTAATTTACACTACTGTTACACCAGATATGAGTAGTGTGGCACTGGGCAAGTGGGTCTGGCACACACGCTGGCAGGCAGGCAACTGCAATTAGATTACACTAGCAGACTGATGTTTAACAGTCAAAAAAGTTTTTTTTTAAATTTACACTACTGTTACACCAGATATGAGTGGTGTGGCACTGGGCAAGTGGGCCTGGCACACACGCTGTCAGGCAGGCAACTGCAATTAGATTACACTAGCAGACTGATGTTTCACAGTCAAAAAATTTACACTACTGTTACACCAGATATGAGTGGTGGCACTGGGCAAGTGGATTAGCAGGCAGACAACTGCAATTGGATTACACAGGGAAAAAAAATGATGTTCTAGCCCTAAAAAGGGCTTTTTGGGGTGCTGTGCTTACAGCAGAGATCAGATGAGTCCTTCAGGACTGTAGTGGACAATGAATACACTAGCCTAGCTATCAATTTCCCTATTAAATCACCAGCAGCTACACTGTCCCTCCTAACAATGCAGCTTCCGAATGAATCTAAAATGGCTGCTGTTCAGGAACTGGGAGGGTCTGGGAGGGAGGGTCTGCTGCTGATTGGCTGGAATGTGTCTGCAGACTGTGAGATACAGGGTCAAAGTTTACTCAATGATGAGGAATAGGGGGCGGATCGAACATCGCATATGTTCGCCTGCAGCGGCGAACGCGAACATGCTATGTTCGCCGGGAACTATTCGCCAGCGAACTATTCGCGACATCACTAAATATAAACATGTGCTAGCCATGTTCTGAAGCAGAAAGGTGTAGACTAAGAAGATTTAAGATCTTAATATTAAACTAATAAAATATATATACTGTATATATATATATATATATATATATATATATATATATATACATATATATATATAAATATATATTCAGAGAAGTACATTACAATTTATATTCAAATGGAATGTTTCATCAGAATCATGATCAGAATATTTATGAAAAAGACACCTTCAATGACATACTGTATGAATGAGTCAATGGACTTACCAGAAATAATAAAAAATATTAGTGAACACAGTTTGGACATCACTAAATAACATTAGTCTAAAATATTCTAAATAATATCCTTAGAAATATGAAGACTAGAGCACTAATATGAACAATAAATGTATTAGTTCATCAAGGTGATTGTAAAGAAAATGATGTCTTTCACATATGTTGGATTTCTTACTATATAGGACAGCCAATTCTTATCATATTAATTGATGGCATATCTAAATATAACTATTGTTCCCTGTTTTAAAAATAATATAGACACACACACAACACTTTGAATAACAACTGGTGACAACTAGAGCCTAATCCATGTGGCACAAAGATCCATTTGTGCAATGTACAGTAATCTGTTTTAGGATACAACACATATTGATCACAATGCAAGACATAAGATATATTTAAAACTATGTCATCATGGTTCTGTTAAAATATGCTTGTATAGTCCAAGAGGCATATTTATCATATGTCTGTCGGACCTGATCCGACAGTGCGGATCAGGTCCGACAGACATCGCTGAGTGCGGAGAGCAATACGCTCTCCGTATTCAGCATTGTGCCAGCAGCTCTTGTGAGCTGCTGGTGCAACGCTGCCCCCTGCAGACTCGCGGCCAATCGGCCGCCAGCAGGAGGGTGTCAATCAACCCGATCGTACTCGATTGGGTTGAATTCCAGTGATTCCTGTCCTCCTCATAAGAGCAGGCGGACAGGGTTATGTAGCAGCAGTCTTAGACCGCTGCTTCATAACTGGTGTTTCTGGTGAGCCTGCAGGCTCACCAGAAACACGGGCCCTCAAGCTCCGTATGGAGCTTGATAGATAGGCCCCCAAGAGTGAAAGATGTGATTTATATATCAATATTGTTTTATCAAAACAGTGTAAGGATTAATTAAGATATTTTGTATTTATATTAAAAAATAAATTTCTTTATTTGACAATGTCACTGTTAATGAATTGTCTAGTTCATATGTCGATGTAATGAATCGGATAGAGCATGCAATTACAATCAAATATATAATTTTATGCTATCATCAAGAATCTTTAATTATCCTTCTCTCTTAAATCCAAATGTGTAATTTTATTATTTTTCATGATTCAAATACAGCATGTCATTTTAAACAGCTTTCCAATTTATTTATTTTAGCTAATTTGCTTTATTGTCTTAGAATCTTTTTTCAAAGGAGTAACTATGCACTACTGGGAGTTATCTGAAGACATCTGTTGAACCAATGAAAATAGGCAATTTTGTGCATCAACCAATCAGCAGGTTACTCCCAGTAATGCATTGCTGCTCATGAGCCTACCTAGATATGTTTTTCAACTAAGGATACCAATAGACTGAAGCAATTTAGATAATAGAAGCAAATTGTAAAGTTCTTTAAAATAACATGTTTTGTCTAAATCATAAAAGAAAAATGTTGGGTTTCATGTCCCTTTAATGATAATAAGAAAATATCAAAGCATATGAGATGTATATTTATATAATCTGCACATATGTAAAAATGTGTTAGTGTTGTCTAAATGTAGCCAAAAACTGTCAAGCACTACCCAGGGGCAGAATACAAAATGGCCATGACCCTAAGATTACATTAAAATGGCGATATCAAGAATCGAAGGAATATCTTCAAATACTCATAAATTGAGATTTGTATTACAATGGAATCCCAACTCTGATTCGTGATTCTTATTTTAAAATAACAAGAGAGTTAGAGTATCAATATTAATATAGATCAATGTGAATGGATTAGGTAATGTTATGTCCAAGTTTGTAAGACAAAGGTAAATTAGAATGAGACATACTATACTCTGACGAACACGGGCTCGAGGTTCCAGCACCCACATCCATATCTGTAAAAGATTCAATCAGGATTGGATATCATTAATACAAATCAGGCCATGGACACGAACAATCAGATATTATTTTTCAAATTGACAAAGTAAAATAATATTTGTATTCACGTGAGTTCATTGTTTTCAAAATTAATTTATAAATAAAGAGATCATGTATTCTTATTTACAATCTTTTATGTTGTTGACTGTCGCTGTATGTCATTTTTGTCTTCTTCCATTGTCATCAATTGTTAGACATTGTTCAATTTTTTATTTTGATCTTGCTAGTATAGCTTTTCTAAGATTGTAAATAAGGATACTGTATTATTCACATATATCCTAATTCACGTATACATTTGACCAACATGTCTAAAGTAATCCCACTGTTACAGCAAACACATGTTCACGCAATTATATCTTCCGTGATCATTGTGCAATTAAACGCATAATTGCACATCCGTGGTTCAGAATTGATTTGGATATAGTAGTGTGATGAGTATAATTTCTAAAGGGTGTATTACAATATTCCAATCAGATATTTGTAAAGATTGAATGATACCAATTAATATTTATAACTTTTGTATGATTCAATATTCAATGTATGAAATGGCGGGTGATAGGGATTTCACGGATGCGCAATTCCATTTTAGCTCTGTGACGCATATTCTGGAGAGCACAAGAAACATCATTCCTATTTCATGTGTGACAAATCTAAATTCAGATATCTAAACGTCATATGTAACGTGTGTTGTGAGATCTATATAGGTTGAATATATGACTAATATACACATTTCTTAAATATATACTCAAATATTAATATATTATATGACGTCTGATATTTACCTGGTTCAGCCTTTCTACTTCCTTCTACCAGGTCACCTATTGGAGAAGCTTCTACACTGGGCTCCGGTCAGAGCCGGCAGAGCGTGCGGATGCAAATCTGCTGGGGAAATGGAGATTGAGGAGGGTGCATAAAGTCTCCTCATGAGCTTGCAGGAAAAGTTTCCGTGGGGGTGGATCCTGCTTTCCATCCCTTCGACGAGCTTTTACCCACTCCCTCATGAGGTGGACTTCCTTGCGAAGCCGCAACCTCATAACCCCAAATCTCTGCATGGTTTGATCCAGGGTCCTCTGGATGTTACACACAGATTTAACATCTTGGGTGATAGACACCCAAAGGGCCCTCCTAATTTTCCAATTAAATTAAAAAATGTTCCTCCTCTAAGGTAAGTTCAAAACTATCCAATCTTTTTTTCTCTAAGGGTTCATTCTATTTCTGCCTTGTCTATGAGGTGTATAATTTTCCCCTCTAGTTCTACCATAATCCTCTGTATTCCAATTATCATTATAATTTCGATTGCGGTGATACTCATTATGTGTATTAAATCCTCTGTTGTATTGAAACTCCTTATACTCATTGTGTCTATATTGGTGTCTATTCACATAGGGTTTAAAGCCTCTATTGTTGTAATTAAAAGGGTTACTCCTTCTATATGTTGGATCATAATGTGTACAGTGTCTCTGTTCGTTATATCTTCTAATATTTATATTTCCTCGATCTTCATATGTGGCCCTTACTGGATGTTTCCCTTCCTTATTTTTCTGGCATCTGTAATTCTCTTTTGATATCTGGTTATCTTTATTGTCTGTTCTTTCTGAGTCATATCTAGTATTATTTTCTGTTATGACTTCCATGTTTGTGTTTCTTTTTCTTTCTTTCTCATCTCTTTCTATTTTCTTCCATCTATTAACAATGATTTCATCTTTCAATGTATCTAATTTTTCCATAATCATTTTTTGTTTATTTTGTAAAAGGTGTTGTTCTTGACTATTATCTAATTTGCTTTTAATATTGAGGATTTCTTCATTAATATTAGTGTTTCATTTCTAGATTTTTTTATGATTTCTATTAATTCTTTAGAGGCTTCAAATAACACTTTTTCCCATTCTTCCTGAAGTGTGTCACTCAGTTGGAAAGTACAGGATATTTTTAGTTTTAAACCTCTATGTATGAGCTACTTATCTAAATACCTATCTAGTAAAATAAGTTCCATTTTTTGTTTCAATTCTTTACTCATATTTTTTTCTAGATCATTTATAAGTTTATTAGTGTCAACTCTTTCATATTCTGCTGATGCACTAGGTCTATCTTTAGATTCTAGTTCTATTAGAAGCTTATCTCTATATGAGAATATTTCCATGACTCTCTTGCTGCTTTGTTATTTATGGAAGAATAAAATTGGGAAAAAAGGGGGTTAAATAAAAAAGTGCTAGAGTTAATAGTCCCTAGGCCTCTTATTCCTACTATCTTCTTCCTAGATAGTGAATAGTATGAGAGAGATGGGGAAGTGGAAATGAGGCGCTAGAAATAGCACTAGGGGTTAAAAGTACTATGGATAGAATGATATCTTAATATTGCATTTGAAAAATATAGATCTTAAGTGTATATTTAGAAATATAAAGGACTTGTTAATGTTGAAATCACATCAGATTAAATAATTGGAGACAAGATGTAAAAAAAATATAAGGTATAAAGGTCTTGTAAATGTTGAAATCACATCAGTTTAAAGAACTAGCCACAAGGTGTAAAAAATAAATAAGCAACAATTTATTATGAATGCAACCCTATGAATAGATAAGCACAGATACTTGTGCTATAAAATAAGCATGTAAAATATACAAAAAAAAATATTAAAATACCTAAGTGTTGCAACACTGAATCATAGAAACATATTACTTTGATTAGCACAAATAAAAACAATAGGTCTTCTGAGCAGGGACTTTTTTAAGTCTACCAAGGGTTAAACCACAAAAAATTTACAGAAGTTATATGAGCGGTTATACAATGTATCAGATAAAAGTTAATCCTTGCAATGATGCCGTTAAGGATATATATCATACAATTACTTTCAAGTTATAATCCCATATGCAGCGATATTGGCTGTGTGGTGGAGTACTAATGGCAAATATCAGATGACAACGGTGTTCACGTTTGTAAATGAACAGGTATGCTTGTACTTTAAGTCAGTTCACTGAATATTCCATTTGGGTAAGAGTTATTGTATAAACGTTCTTACTAGTGATGTCGCGAACTGTTCGCCGGAGAACAGTTCCCGGTGAACATAGCTTGTTCGCGTTCGCCGCTGTGGGCGAACATATGCGATGTTCGATCCGCCCCCTATGTGTCATCATTGAGGAAATTTGACCCTGTATGTCACAGCCTTCTGACACATTAGAGCCAATCAGCATGAGACACTCCCTCACAGACTCTCCCAGCTTCTTGGCAGCAGCCATTTTAGACTCATAACGATTTTGCTTTGTTAGAGAGAGGACCTTTTGTGTCGCTTCTACTGATATTATAGGGAAATAGATAGCTAGGCTAGTGTATTTAGTGTCCACTACAGTCCTGAAGGACTCTTCTCATCTCTGCTGCAAGGACAGCACCCCAAAAAGCCCTTTTTAGGGCTATAACTTCAGTCGTTTTTTTTTTTTTATTTATTTTTTTATTTTCATTTGCCTGACTTTCAGCCTGTGTGTGAGGCTCACAGCAAATGCTGTAATTAGTGCCACCACTGATATCTGCCTAACAACATTAGTTTAAATTTAACCAACAAAAATTTGAAATTATTTTGCTAGTGTAATTTATTTTCATTTTCTATCAGGCCTGTGTCTCTCAAGCTCACACAGCATATACTTCAGTTTTTTTCAGTCTTTTGGTTAATTGCTCTGTGCCAGCCACCACTCATATCTGCTTAACCTTATTTTAAATTTTTTTAAAAAACTTTTAAATAATTTTGCTAGTGTAATCTAATTTCATTTTCTATCAGGCCTGTGTGTTTTGCTGACTTACAGAGCATACTGTGTTTAATTGCTGCCCTCCCTAGTCTATCAGCCACGACTCATATGTGCTTAACCTTTTTCTTTAAATTAAAAAAAAAATCTTTAAATCATTTTGCTAGTGTAATCTAATTTTATTTTCTCTCAGGCCTGTGTGTATATGACTTACAGAGCCTACTTTTTTTTAATTGCTGCCCTTCCAAGGCTATCAGCCACGACTCATATGTGCTTAACCTTTTTCTTTAAATTAAAAAAAAAATCTTTAAATCATTTTGCTAGTGTAATCTAATTTTATTTTCTATCAGGCCTGTGTGTATCTGACTTACAGAGCATACTGTTGTTAATTGCTGCCCTACGTAGCAGCCAGCCAGTGCCACCGCTCATATCTGCTTAACATTAAGTTAAATATAAAAGAAAAAACTTTTAAATTATTTTGCTAGTGTAATCTAATTTAATTTTCTATCAGGCCTGTGTGTTTCTCACTTACACAGCATACTGTGGTAAATTGCTGCCCTACCTACCAGCCACGACTCATATCTGCTTTACATTATTTTAAAGTTAAAAAAAAAAATTAAATCATTTTGCTAGTGTAATTTAATTTCTTTTCCCATCAGGCCTGTGTGTTTCTGGCCCACATCATATAGTGTTACACAGATTAAAAATTTTTTTCCACCACTTATATCTGGTGTAACAACATTAGTGTAAATTTTATGTAAAATATATTTTAACATCAGTCCTCTTCTAGTGTTATTAAATTTTAGTTGCCAGGCTGCCATTAGTGCCAGCCTGTGTGTCAGGCTGCCAGCATATACTGTTAGATTGTGAATCATCAGTTTGCTTGTGCCATTGAATTGCACTTTCCTCCTGCCTGCCAGCGTGTGTACCAGGTCCACTAGCCAACTAGTGCAACCAATCATATTTCTTGTAACAGTATTGAAAACAATTTAAATCATAACTTTTTTGACTGCGAATCTTCAGTCTCCTAGTGCCATTGAATTGCAGTTTCCTCCTGCCTGCCAGCCTGTGTGCCAGGCCCACTTGCCAACTAGTTACACCAATCATAATTGTTGTAACAGTATTGTTAATATTTAAAATTAAAAATTGTTAGTTTGTGAATCATCAGTTTGATCATGCCATTGAATTGCACTTTCCTCCTGCCTGCCAGCCTGTGTGCCAGGCCCATTAGCCAATTAGTGCCACCTATCATATTTCTTGTAACAGTATTGAAAACATTGTAAATCATAACTTTTTGACTGTGAATCTTCAGTCTCCTAGTGCCATTGAATTGCAGTTTCCTCCTGCCTGCCAGCCTGTGTGCCAGGCCGACTTGCCAACTAGTTACACCAATCATAGTTGTTGTAACAGTATTGTTAATATTTAAAATTAAAAATTGTTAGATTGTTAATCATCAGTTTGCTCATGCCATTGAATTGCACTTTCCTCCTGCCTGCCAGCCTGTGTGCCAGGCCCATTAGCCAATTAGTGCCACCTATCATATTTCTTGTAACAGTATTTAAAAAATTGTAAATCATCACTTTTTTGACTGTGAATCTGCAGTCTACTAGGGCCATTGAATTGCAGTTTCCTCCTGCCTGACAGCCTGTGTGCCAGATCGACTTGCCAACTAGTTACACCAATCATATTTGTTGTAACAGTATTGTTAATATTTAAAATAAAAAAATGTTAGATTGTGAATCATCCTTTTGCTCGTGCAATTGAATTGCAGTTTCCTTCTGCAAGCCAGCGTGTGTGCCAGGCCCACTAGCCAACTAGTGCCAACAATCATATTTCTTGTAACTGTATTGAAATTTTTTTTAAATCATAACTTTTTGGACTGTGAATCTTCAGTCTCCTAGTGCCATTGAATTGCAGTTACCTCCTGCCTGCCAGCCTGTGTGCCAGGCCCACTTGCCAACTAGTTACACCAATCATATTTGTTGTAACAGTATTGTTAATATTTAAAATTAAAAATTGTTAGATTGTGGATCATCAGTTTGCTCGTGCCATTGAATTGCAGTTTCCTCCTGCCTGCCAACGTGTGTGCCAGGCCCACTAGCCAACTAGTGCCACCAATCATATTTCTTGTAACAGTATTGAAAATTTTTTAAATCATAACTTTTTTGACTGTGAATCTTCAGTCTCCTAGTGCCATTGAATTGCAGTTGCCTGCCTGCCAGCGTGTGTGCCAGGCCCACTTGCCGTTTCCAACTAGTGCCACCAATCATATTTGTTCTAACAGTATTGTCAATTTTTGTTTAAAAAATTTTTTGGACTAAGAAGCAAGACTCAGCTAGTTTAATCTAATTGCAGTTGCCTTACTCCCAGAGTGTGTGCCAGACAGGCCCATTTGCCAACTAGTGCCAACAATCATATTTGTTGTCACAGTACTTCTAATATTTAAAAAATAAACATTTTTGACTTTGAAACATCAGTCTTTTTTTGTTGTCAGTCTCACAGGGTATACTGTGCCCACTTGCCCAATGCCACCACTCATAATTTGTGTAATAGTATTGTAAGTGTCCATTTTAAAATAAATGACAGACAGAGGCAGGCCACCCTGCAGGTTCCGTCGTCGTGGTCGTGGTGCTGTGATTCCTTTAGACCCTACAAATATGCACATTGTTCAGACACCGGGTGCCAGGGCGGACGCGAAAAGATCTGAGGAGGACCTAGTTGAATGGCTAACACAGGACACCCAATCTTCTACAGCTTCCGCTCCTAGTCCTCCTAACCTTGACGCACCATCTACGTCCAGCTGTGCTTTGGGCACGTCTCAAATGACCAGTGCCACTCGCCCGCCTGTCGCCACCACCAACACTAGCACCACAGCCACTTCACTTGATCTGTCACAGGAGTTATTGACACATCAGTTGGAAGAAATGAGTGATGCGCAACCATCATTGACAGAGGATGTAGATAACAGTGATATGTCTCAGTCAGGCAGCATTACCGACATGGAGGTACTGTGTGATAATGATGATGATGATGTTGTACCCGCTGCTGCTTTCTTTCTTGATGTGTCGGATACAAGTGAAGCGGTTGATGATGATGTGTCGGTGGATGTCACGTGGGTGCCTGCTAGAAGAGAAGAAGAAGAGGAGGAAAGTTCAGATGGGGAGACAGAGAGGAGGAGGAGGAGACGAGTTGGAAGCAGGGGGAGGTCGTCGCAAGGAGCTAGTGGCACCCGCGGTCAGCCAGACAGCATGCATCGGCACCCGGGGTCGGCCAGACAGCACGCCGACGCCCATCAACGCATGCTGTTGCCACCACCAGAATGCCGTCATCGCAGAGCTCAGCAGTGTGAATTTTTTTTTGTGTGTCTGCCTCTGACAACAGCGATGCCATTTGCAACCTGTGCCAAAAGAAACTGAGTCATGGGAAGTCCAACACCCACCTAGGTACAACTGCTTTGCGAAGGCACATGGTCTCCCATCACAAACGCCGATGGGAAGAACACATGAGTAGAAGCAGCACACAAACTGAAAGCCGCCCTCCTCCTCCTGCTCCAGCATCTTCAGCCGCGTCAACCACTGCTGTCCTCCTTGTCCCCTCTCAACCATCCTCCACTGAGACTCTCTTACGTAGCAGTTCCTGGTCATCTGCCCACAGTCAGGTGTCTGTCAAGGACATGTTTGAGCGTAAGAAGCCAATTTCTCAAAGTCACACCCTTGCCCGGCGTCTGACAGCTGGCTTGTCTGAACTCTTAGCCCGCCAGCTTTTACCATACAAGCTGGTGGAGTCTGATGCTTTAAAAAAATTTGTATCTATTGGGACACCGCAGTGGAAGGTACCTGGCAGAAATTTCTTTTCACAAAAGGCAATCCCAAACCTGTACTCTGTTGTGAGAAAGGAAGTTATGGCATGTCTGGCACACAGCGTTGGGGCAAGGGTCCATATGACCACGGATAGCTGGTCTGCAAAGCATGGTCAGGGCAGGTATATCACCTACACTGCGCATTGGGTAAACCTGCTGATGTCTGACAAGCATGGAATGCGTGGCTCTGCAGAAGAGTTGGTGACACCGCCACGACTTGCAGGCAGGCCTGCTGCTACCTCCTCTACTCCTCCTACTCCATCCTCTTCCATAACCTCTTCCATAACCTCTTCCTCGGCTGAGTCCTCTTCTGCTTCTGCGTCTTGCTCCACATCAATGGCACCCCCCCAGCTCCCCAGGTACTATTCCACATCCCGGGTATGGCAGTGTCACACCGTCTTTGGGTTGACTTGCCTGAAAGCGCACAGCACCAGCACTCCTGACCACCCTGAACGCACAGGTGGATCAGTGGCTGACTCCGCACCAACTGGAGATTGGCAAGGTTGTTTCTGACAATGGAGGTAATTTGGTGGCGGCATTGAAATTGGGCAAGTTGACACATGTGCCGTGCATGGCACATGTGTGTAATCTGATTGTACAAAGATTTGTCCATAAGTACCCAGGCTTACAGGACGTCCTGAAGCAGGCCAGGAAGGTGTGTGGCCATTTCAGGTGTTCCTACACGGCCATGGCGCACTTGTCCGATATCCAGCATCGAAACAACCTGCCAGTGAGGCACTTGATTTGTGACAGCCCGACACGGTGGAATTCAACACTCATAATGTTTGACTGCCTGCTCCAACAAGAAAAAGCTGTTAATGAGTATTTGTATGACCGGGGTGCTAGGACAGCCTCTGGGGAGCTGGGGATTTTTTTGGCAAATTACTGGATGCTCATGCGCAATGCCTGTAGGCTCATGCGTCCTTTTGAGGAGGTGACAAACCTTGTCAGTCGCACCGAAGGCACCATCAGCGACATCATACCATTTGTTTTCTTCCTGGAGCGTGCCCTGCGAAGAGTGCTGGATCAGGCCATAGATGAGCGTGAAGAGGAAGAGGAAGAGTTGTGGTGTCCATCACCACCACAAACAGCCAAATCAGCATCGCTTGCTGGACCTGCGGCAACGCAGGAAGAGGATTGTGAGGAAGAGGAGTCAGAGGAGGAATGTGGCTTTGAGGAGGAGGAGGAAGATCGAGCACAACAGGCATCCCAGGGTGCTCGTTGTTGTCACCTCTCTGGTACCCGTGGTGTTGTACGTGGCTGGGGGGAAGAAGATACCCTCAGTGAGATCAGTGAGGACGAGGAACGGGACATGATTAGCTTGGCATCCAAGCTTGTGCAAATGGGTTCTTTCATGCTGTCGTGCCTGTTGAGGGACCCTCGTATAAAAAAGCTGAAGGAGAACGACCTGTACTGGGTATCCATGCTCCTAGACCCCCAGTATAAGCATAAAGTGCCTGAAATGTTACCAAATTCCCGCAAGTCGAAAAGGATGGAGCATTTTAAATATAAATTAAAAACTAGGCTTTACACAGCGTATAAGGGTGATGTCACAGCACAACGGGAATGTAACAGGGGAAGAGATGAAAGTAATCCTCCTCCCACGACCACGGCAGCAAGGACAGGACGCTTTCCTGACGTCTTGTTGATGGAGGACATGCGTACCTTTTTAACTCCCATGCATCGCTAGAGCCTTTCGGGATCCAGCCTCAGAGAAAGACTCAACCGACAGGTAGCAGACTACCTAGCATTAACTTCGGATCTCGACACTCTGAGGAGCGATGGACTCCTTGACTACTGGGTGTGCAGGCTTGACCTGTGGCCTGAGCTATCCCAATTTGCAATTGAACTTCTGGCCTGCCCCACTTCAAGTGTCCTGTCCGAAAGGACCTTCAGTGCAGCAGGAGGTTTTGTCACTGAGAAGAGAAGTCGCCTTTATTAAAATGAATGAGGGATGGATCCCGAAGGGACTGACATTGGGCGATACATTTGAGTAAAAAAGGCCTGATGATGAGATGAGCTGGCTTGGGCTACAACTGGTACACACGCTGGCTTTTTTTTTCTTATAATGCAGGATGACTTGCTTGACTTATCCGCCAACAACTAGTGTTCAAGCCGCAAGCTTTTAGGGCACTTTCTAAATGTTTTACAAACATCAATTTTTCTGGCCGCTGCTACAGCAGTGGCTACAACAATACCCTATTTTTCAGTCATTTGTACATGCCTAATTTTTCAGGCCTCTGCTGCTGCTCTGTGGCTACAAAACTCAAAGCAAAAAATAAGGCACATAACATTGATTAAACTGTTAAGAATAGTACAACTTAACACACCACTCATATCTGGTGGACCATTAAATTGCACGCGCAGTGCCCCAAATTTGAAGGCGGAGGACCGACCAAGCATCTTTATCCGTCTCTTGGTTGCTCTAAATTATCTCTGGGTTCCATCTATGCCATACCTGTACTCTATTGTGCAAAAGGGTGGCATATGTGGTGTTTCATGCTGTTGTGCCTGTTGAGGGTCGTGGCCCATGGTATAAAAAGGCTGAAGGAGAACGACCTGTAATGGGTGTCCAAGCACATTTTTTGTAAAATGTTCCTGGTTCCTCTCAATTATCTCCAGGTTCCTCAAATCAATGCCATACCTATACTCAATTGTGCAAAAGGATGGCGTATGTGGTGTTTCATGCTGTTGTGCCTGTTGAGGTTCGTGGGCCATCTTATTAAAAGGGTGAAGGAGAACAAAGTGTACTGGTTGTCCAAGCATCTTTTTCCATCTCCCGGTTCCTAAAAATTATCTCCGGGTTTCTAAAATGGATGCCATACCTGTACTCTATTGTGCAAAAGGATGGCATATGTGGTGTTTCCTGCAGTTGTTTCTGTTGAGGGTGCTGGACCCTCTTATAAAAAGGCTGAAGGAGAACGACCTGTACTGGGTGTCCAAGCATGGTTTTTTGGCCAATTTCACGTTTCCACAAAATTATCTCTGGGTTTCTAAAATCAATGACGTACCTGTACTCTATTGTTCAAAAGGATGCAAAATGTCCGCTTTCCAGCTGTTGTTTCTGTTGAGGTTCCTGGACCCTCTTATAAAAAGGCTGAAGGAGAAAAAAGTGTACTGGGTGTCCAATCATTTTTTTGGTTCAATTTCCCGGTTGCAACAAATTATCTCTGGGTTTCTAAAATCAATGCCTTACCTGTACTCTATTGTTCAAAAGGATGCCATATGTCCTCTTTCCTGCTGTTGTTTCTGTTGAGGGTCCTGGACCCTCTTATAAAAAGGCCGAAGTAGAAAGAAGTGTACTGGGTGTCCAATCAATGTTTTTTTCTATTTCCCGTTTCCTAAACATTATCTCCAGGTTTCTAAAATCAATGCCTTACCTGTACTCTATTGTTCAAAAGGATGCCATATGTCCTCTTTCCTGCTGTTGTTTTTGTTGAGGGTCCGGGACCCTCTTATAAAAAGGCCGAAGGAGAACGACCTGTACTGTACTGTGTGTCCAAGCATGGTTTTTTTGTTCAATTTCACGGTTCCTAAAAATTATCTCCATGTAACTAAAATCAATGCCATACCTGTACTCTATTGTTCAAAAGGATGGCATATGTGGTATTTCATTCTGTTGTGGCTGTTGAGGGTCGTGGGTCATCGTACAAAACGGTTGAAGGAGAACGACCTGTACTGCCTTGCTGCTCCTTTTAGGCAGGCCAGCTCTTTGCATACATGCCCACAGACTCTGTAACGGATGCCTCTTTTAGGGAGAGGTGCAGCCATAATGCAGGGTCAGAACCTCTGCCTGCAACTGGTATACTCGATTTTGCGAAAGGAAGTAACCTTACCATGGTTCCCTGACTGCACCTGTTGTTATATTTTGTTGAGGGCAATCATGATGGCCATGTAGACCACCCCCGAGAGGCCTTGAAGTAACAGGGAGGAAAGTGATAAGAATAGTACTACTTTACACAACCAAGTTAGCCATGGGTCTTAGTCCAAGACCGCATGTCTTTTTTTTTGGTTTGGTGCGGCTAATCATGCAAGCCATATAGACCTCCCACCATTCGGTGTTGTAACAGGTATTAAACTAATAAGAACAGTAGTACCAAAATAAAGCCAATTAACAGGCTTTGAAGAGCCAAGGTTTTATTGTTGTACTATGTTAGGCTAAACATGATGGCCATGTAGACCACCCCCGAGAGGCCTGGAAGTAACAGGGATGAAAGTGCTAAGAATAGAACTACTTTAAACAACCGAGTTAGCCATGGGTCTTAGTCCAAGACCGCATGGCTTTTTTTTGGGTTGGGTGCGGCTAATCATGCAGGCCATACAGATCTCCCACCATTCGGTGTTGTAACAGGTATTAAACTAATAAGAACAGTACTACCAAAATACAGCCAATTAACGGGCTATCAAGAGCCAAGGTTTTATTGTTGTATTTTGTTAGGATAATCATGATGGCCATGTAGACCACCCCCGAGAGGCCTGGAAGTAACAGGGATGAAAGTGCTAAGAAAAGTACTACTTTAAACAACCGAGTTCGCCATGGGTCTTAGTCCAAGACCGCATGGCTTTTTTTTGGTTTGTGTGTGGCTAATCATGAAGGCCATATAGACCTCCCACCATTCGGTGTTGTATCAGGTATTAAACTAATAAGAACAGTACTACCAAAATACAGCCAATTAACGGGCTATCAAGAGCCAAGGTTTTATTGTTGTATTTTGTTAGGATAATCATGATGGCCATGTAGACCACCCCCGAAAGGCCTGGAAGTAACAGGGATGAAAGTGCTAAGAATAGTACTACTTTAAACAACCGAGTTCGCCATAGGTCTTAGTCCAAGACCGCATGGCTTTTTTTTGGGTTGGGTGCGGCTAATCATGCAGGCCATATAGACCTCCCACCATTCGGTGTTGTAACAGGTATTAAACTTATAACAACAGTACTACTTAACACAACCTAGTTACCATGGGTCCCAGACCACATGTCTTGTTATTATATTTTGTAAGGGTAATCATGCAGGCCATATAGACCTCCCCCGATAGGGTGAGTAACAGGTATTGAAATGCTAAGAACAGTACTACTTAGCACAACCTTACCATGGGTCCCAGAGCATATGTTTTATTATTATATTTTGTAAGGGTAATCATGCAGGCCATATAGACCTCCCCCGATAGGGTGAGTAACAGGTATTAAAATGCTAAGAACAGTACTACTTAACACAACCTTACCATGCGTCCCAGAGCATATGTTTTATTATTATATTTTATAAGGGTAATCATGCAGGCCATATAGACCTCCCCGATAGGGTGAGTAACAGGTATTAAAACGCTAAGAACAGTACTACTTAACACAACCTTACCATGGGTCCCAGACCCAGAGCAGATGTCTTATTATTATATTTTGTATGGGTAATCATGCAGGCCATATAGACCTCCCCTGATAGGGGGAGTTACAGAGATTAAAGTGCTAAGAATAGTACTACTTAAAACACAACCTAGTTACCATGGGTCCCAGACCGCATGTCTTATTATTATATTTTGTCAGGGTAATCAGGCAGGCCATATAGACCTCCCCCGATAGGGGGGTAACAGGGATTAAAGTGCTAAAAAAAGTACTAATTAACACAAGCTAGTTACCATGGGTCCAACACCGCGTGTCTTGTTGTTATACTTTGTCAGGGTAATCATGCAGGCCATATAGACCTCCCACGATAGGGGGAGTTACAGGGATTAAAGTGCTAAGAATAGTACTACTTAACACAACCTAGTTACCATGGGTCCCAGACCGCATGTTTAATTATTATACTTTGTCAGGGTAATTATACATCTAACAAATCTATCTATTTCTCTTCTGTCGATTCTATCTAACTATCAATCTGTGTATATCTATCTATCCTATCTATCTATCTTCTGTCCGGACTGTTTTGAGACAGCCACTTGTGTTTTTGACAAATTTGAAGTAGGAGGACAGACCAATCACAGGGATTAAACTGGGAAGAATAGTAATACTTAAGAAAACCTAGTTATACCAGAACCACCATGGGTCCCAGACCGCATGTTTTGTTATTATAGTTTGTCAGGGTAATCATGCAGGCCATATAGACCTCCCCCGATAGGGGGAGTAACAGGGATTAAAGTGCTTTGAAAAGTACTACTTAACACAACCTAGTTACCATGGGTCCCAGACAGCGTGTCTTGTTGTTATACCTTGTCAGGGTAATAATGCAGGCCATATAGACCTCCCCCGATTGGAGGAGTTACAGGGATGAAAGTGCTAAGAATAGTACTACTTTACACAACTGAGTTACCATGGGTCCCAGACCGCATGTTTAATTATTATACTTTGTCAGGGTAGTTATATATTTAACAAATCAATCTATTTCTCTTCTATCGATTCTATCTAACTATGTATATCTATCTATCCTATCTATCTTCTGTCCAGACTGTTTGGAGACAGCCAATTGTGTTTTGGACAAATTTGAAGTAGGAGGACAGACCAATCACAGGGATTAAACTGCGAAGAATAGTAATACTTAAGAAAACCTAGTTATACCAGTACCACCATGGGTCCCAGACCGCATGTTTTGTTGTTATACTTTGTCAGGGTAATCATGCAGGCCATATAGACCTCCCTTGATAGGGGAAGTAACAGGGGTTAAAGTACAAAGAATAGTACAACTTAACACAACCTAGTTAACATTAACAGTGGTTCCCAGACCGCATGTCTTGTTATTAGATTTTGCCAGGATAATCAGCCAGGCCATATAGACCGCCCCCGATAGGGGGAGGAACAGGGATTAAAGTGCTAAGAATAGTAAAAATCAACACAACCTAGTTAACAGTGGTTCACAGACCGCATGTCTTGTTGTTATATTTTACCAGGATAATCAGGCACGCCATATAGACCTCCCCCGATAGGGGGAGTAACAGGGATTAAAGTGCTAAGAATAGTACTACTTAACACAACCTAGTTACCATGGGTCCATGACCGCATGTTTTCTTATTATACTTTGTCAGGGTAATCATGCAGGCCATATAGAACTCCACCGAAAGGGGGAGTAGGAAGGATTAAAGTGCTAAGAAAGGTTTTACTTAACACAACCTAATTACCATGGGTCCCAGACCGCGTGTCTTGTTGTTATACTTTGTCAGGGTAATCATACACACCATATAGACCTCCACTGATAGGAGGAGTTACAGGGCTGAAAGTGCTAAGAATAGTACTATTTAACACAACCTAGTTACCATGGGTCCAAGACCGCATGTTTAATTATTATACTTTGTCAGGGTAATTATATATCTAACAAATCTATCTATTTCTCTTCTATCGATTCTATCTAACTATCAATCTATGTATATCTATCCTATCTATCCATCTATCTATCTATCTATCTATCTTCTGTCCAGACTGTTTTGAGACAGCCACTTGTGTTTTGGACAAATTTGAAGTAGGAGGACAGACCAATCATCTTCTTCCATCTCCCGGTTCCAAAAATGAAGGCAATATAGACCTCCCGCGATAGGGGGAGTAACAGGTTGTAGCAAACTGCTAAGAATAGTACTACTTAACACACCACGGGTCACAGACCGCATGTCTTATTGTTATATTCTGTCAGGGAAATTATATATATTTCAAATCTATCTATTTATCTATCAAATCGATCTAACTATCAAACATATCTATCAAATGTAGATTTCATCTATTGATCGATGTAATTCGTAACTATCAAATGTATATTGCATCTTTGGATCGATAACATTCGTATCTATCAAATGGATATAATCTATGTATCTATCTATCAAATCTATCTATCTCGTGGATGTGCAAATGGACTGTTTGCGGTTGTTTGCGGTGCGTTACACTTGGAGTTTGCTCTGTCACTGTGAAGCGGCCGTAACACTTACACTACCTGATAGATACAACATCATAACTGATGTTTTAAAGCACGTTATTGCAAACAATTTGGGAATGTTAGGTGATTTAGGCCCTTTATGGGTTAAAAGCAGACTCTGCATCAACTATGTAATTTTCCATGGGAGTTTTGCCATGGATCCCCCTCCAGCATGCCACAGTCCCGGTGTTAGTCCCCTTGAAACAACTTTTCAATCACTATTGTGGCCAGAAAGAGTCCTTGTGGGTTTTAAAGTTTGCCTGCCTATTGAAGTCAATGGCGGTTTTTAAGTTTGCAACATCGCTAGTTCTTACCCTTATTTGAAGATAAATACAGCTGACTTTATTTTCAGCGTTCTGCCTTACTCCCCAGTGCTTGCCGCATCTACTTACTTTGTGTTTCCGGCAGCCTCTCAGGTGGGGGACCTGAGTCTCCGTCTGGATCCTCTGTGCCCTTTAACGTAAGGGCAAACACATCAAGCTGTGATCTTTTTTTAAACTTGCGCAAGTTATTCCTTAGATGGTTCTTAGTTGAAGTCTTTCCTGCACTTTAGTACTGAACGTACACAGGTAATTCTCCTTCTGGTGTAATAGAAAGTCAAACTCCCATCGACATGTTTCGCCAGGTGTTCTGGCTTTTTCAAGATGAAGTGTGAGCTTAATATCCGCCTTTAAATAGTGTTGTGCAGACTTCTATTGGATTCCACTGGGTCTTAAAGCCATAGTATTGGGATATTTTCTTGTTGCCATAACAATTTGCCATTCCTTTACTATTCTCATTACAACTCCTATAATTCCTTAAAATCAGCCGCTCTATAATTTAAGTGGTTATTCAGATAGGGTCTAAATTCAGAATTAGACATATCCCCTTTTTTAGGCACTTAAAAATATTTTTTTCCTAATTTATTCTTATTTTTTTCTAATTTTTTTCTATTCCCCTATGTTTGTTTATACTATGATGTGACAAATCTCACATAAGAATAGTTTGGCTATAAATCTACCAAAATATTTTTGTGTCTTATACACTAAACACCTGAAATAAAAAAAAAATGATACTTAAACACAAACTATTTATTTATTTACACAAAATTTCTATATATATTTAAGAAGATACTTTTCTTCTGGCTCAATATAGCCCACTTTGAATCCTTATTTTATTTATTTTTTCCTTTTTCTCTTTTACTTTTTTCCTCTTTCTTCTTTCTTTTTCCTTTTCTCCCTTGCAACCCAAAGTCTGCTCAATTAGAACACTATAAACTAATATGAACTTAGATCTAAATATCTCTCACCAATATTTAACAAGAGAAAAGTGTAAGCTATCCTTTGTTGAACAATATCGTACTTTATTCTGTATTTTTATATTCATAATGACCAATTGTGACCCTTGTGATTGACACTATCTGAATAACCACTTAAATTATAGAGCGGCTGATTTTAAGGAATTATAGGAGTTGTAATGAGAATAGTGAAGGAATGGCAAATTGTTATGGCAACCAGAAAATATCCCAATACTATGGCTTTAAGATCCAGTGGAATCCAATAGAACAACACTATTTAAAGGCGGACATTAAGCTCACACTGCTCATGCACGATTTCCACATAGGAATCAACAGGGAGAGATGGCTGAGAAAAAGTCAAACACCTGCAAAAAAGCAGTGTAAATTTCAGTAACACAGCCCCATTGATTCCTATAGGGAAACAAAAGTTATGTCTACACCTAACACCCTAACATGAACTCCGAGTCTAAACACCCCTAATTTTACACTTATTAACCCCTAATCTTCCGAACCCGACTTTGCCGACACCTACATTATTTTTATTAACCCCTAATCTGACGCCCCCAATGTTGCCGCCACCTACCTACATTTATTAACTCCTAATCTGCCGCCCCCAAGGTCGCCGCCACTATATTAAAGTTATTAACCCCAAAATCTAAGTCTAACCCTAACACCCCCTAACTTAAATATAATTTAAATAAGTCTAAATAAAATTCCTATCATTAACTAAATTATTCTTATTTAAAACTAAATACTTACCTATAAAATAAACCCTAAACTAGCTACGAATAGTTACATTGTAGCTAGCTTAGGGTTTATTTTTATTTTACAGGCAAGTTTGTATTTATTTTAACTAGGTAGAATAGTTACTAAATAGTTATTAACTATTTAATAACTACCTAGCTAAAATAAATACAAAAGTACCTGTAAAATAAAACCTAACCTAAGTTACACTAACACCTAACACTAAACTATAATTAATACTTCTCCTGGCTTCGTTGAGGACTTCGGCCCGGCTTGGATGAAGAATTCTCCCGGTAAGTCAATCTTCAGGGGGGTTAGTGTAAGGTTTTTTTTTTAAGGGTGTATTGGGTGGGTTTTATTTTTAGGTTAGGGACTTTGGGCTTGCAAAAGAGCTAACTGCCCTTTTAAGGGTAATGCCCATCCAAATGCCCTTTTCAGGGCAATGGGGAGCTTAGGTTTTTTAGTTAGTATTTTATTTGGGGGGTTGGTTGTGTGGGTGGTGGGTTTTACTGTTGGGGGGGTTGTTTGTATTTTTTTTTACAGGTAAAAGAGCTGATTACTTTGGGGCAATGTCCCATAAAAGGCCCTTTTTATGGCTATTGGTAGTTTAGTTTAGTTTAGGCTAGGGGGATTTTTTATTTTGGGGATACTTTTTTTATTTTGATAGAGCTATTAGATTAGGTGTAATTAGTTTAAATATCTTGTAATTTGTTTATTATTTTCTGTAATTTAGTGTTTGTTTGTTTTTGTACTTTAGCTAATTGTATTTAATTGATTTAATTGTTGTTAATTTAGTTAATTTATTTAATTATAGTGTGGTGTTAGTGTAACTTAGGTTAGGTTTTATTTTACAGGTACTTTTGTATTTATTTTAGCTAGTTAGTCATTAAATAGTTAATAACTATTTAATAGCTATTGTACCTAGTTAAAATAAATACAAACTTGCCTGTAAAAAAATTAAATAAATCCTAAGATGGATATAATGTAACTATTAGTTATATAGTAGCTAGTTTAGGGTTTATTTTATAGGTAAGTATTTAGTTTTAAATAGGAATAATTTAGTTAATGATAGTAATTTTTATTTAGACTTATTTAAATTATATTTATGTTAGGGGATGTTAGGGTTAGACTTAGATTTAGGGGTTAATAACTTTAATATAGTGGCGGCGACATTAGGGGTGGCAGATTAGGGGTTAATAAATGTAGGTAGGTGTTGTCGATGTTAGGGACGGCAAAATAGGGGTTAAAAATATTTAACTAATGTTTGCAAGGCGGGAGTGCAGAGTTTTAGGGGTTAATATGTTATAGTGGCGGCGACGATGGGAGCGGAACATTAGGGGTTAATAAGTGTAGGTAGGTGGTGGCGACATTGGGGGCGGCAGATTAGGGGTTAATAAATATAATAATTAGTATATTTGATATCAGGCATGTGCTTGTAAAATAGATACTTTAACAGTCATGGGACTAATATTTTGTTTGCATGTCAGAATATTAGATGGATCTATTTCTTCTTATCTTACTGGGATAGAGATAGGTATCAAATATAAATTTCAATAAATAAAATATAAAAATATTCGGTTAGATTATGAGTTGTGCGTTAGGCTGAAAAAGCAGCGTTAAGAGGTCCTAACGCTGCTTTTTTATGAGTCTTGAAGGTTTAGGGTCACGGCACACTTCTTTTACCTTACCGCAAAACGACTAACGTAAACTTCGTAAAGTTTTTTTTCTATGGGACTTCCATAGCGCCGGTATTACGAGTCTGTCCTGGGAGGCCAAAAAGTGAGCGGTACAACCTACCCTGTCAAGATCCGTAACGTATTCTAAAGTCAGTAGTTAAGAGTTTTATAGTACAACGCCGTAACATAAAACTCATAACTAAAGTGATAAAAAGTACACTAACACCCATAAACTACCTATTAACCCATAAACCAAGGCCCTCCCGCATCGCAAACAAAATAATAAAATTCTTAGCCCCTAATCTGCCACTCCGGACCCCACCGACACCTACATTATATTTATTAACCCCTAATCTGCTGCCCCCAATGTCGCCGCCACCTACCTACACTTATTAACCCCTAATCTGCCGCCCCAACGTCGCCGCCACTATAATAAACATATTAACCCCAAAACCGCTGCACTCCCGCCTCGCAAACAGTTAAATATTATTAACCCCCAATCTGCCGTCCCTAACATCGACGCCACCTACCTACATTTATTGACCCCTAATTTGCCGCCCCTAACATCGCCGCCACTATATTAAAGTTATTAACCCCTAAATCTATGTCTAACCCTAACACCCCCTAACTTAAATATAATTTAAATAAATCTAAAGAAAATTACTATCATTAACTACATTATTCCTATTTAAAACTTAAATACTTACCTATAAAATAAACCCTAAGCTAGCTGCAATATAACCAATAGTTACATTGTAGCTAGCTTAGGATTTATTTTTATTTTACAGGCAAGTTTGTATTTATTTTACATGGTAGAATAGTTATTAAATAGTTATTAACTATTTAATAACTACCTAGCTAAAATAAATACAAAAGTAACTGTAAAATAAAACCTAACCTAAGTTACAATAACACCTAACACTACACTATAATTAAATAAATTAACAACAATTAAATCAATTAAATTAAATTAGCTAAAGTACAAAAATACAAACACTAAATTACAGAAAATAATAAACAAAAGCCCCCCCCAAAATAAAAAAAACCCTAGCCTAAAATAAACTACCAATAGCCCTTAAAAGGGCCTTTTGCGGGGCATTGCCGCAAAGTAATCAGCTCTTTTATCTGTAAAAAAAAAAAATACAAACAACCCCCCAAACAGTAAAACCCACCACCCATACAACCAACCCCCCAAATTTGGCATTGGATGGGCATTGCCCTTAAAAGGGCAGTTAGCTCTTTTGCAAGCCCAAACCCTAAACCCCCGAAGATTGACTTACCAGGAGAAGTCTATTGGAACAGCCAATATAATGCGATCTGAATCCTATTGGCTGATTGGATCAGCCAATAGGATTGAACTTCAATCCTATTGGCTGATTGCATCAGCCAATAGGATTTTTTCTACCTTAATTTTGATTGGCTGATAGAATCAGCCAATCGGAATCTAAGGGATGCCATCTTGGATGACATCACTTAAAGGTACCTTCATTCGTCTTTAGTCGTCGGATGAAGAAGATGCTCCGCATCGGATGTCTTGAAGATGGACCCGCTCCGCGCTGGATGGGTGAAGATAGAAGATGCCGTCTGGATGAAGACTTCTGCCCGTCTGGAGGACCACTTTGCCCGGCTTGGATGAAGACTTCTCCTGGCTTCGTTGAGGATTTCGGCCCAGCTTGGATGAAGACTTCTCCTGGTAAGTCGATCTTCAGGGGGTTAGTGTTAGGTTTTTTTAAGGGTGTATTGGGTGGGTTTTATTTTTAGGTTAGGGTTTGGGCTTGCAAAAGAGCTAACTGCCCTTTTAAGGACAATGCCCATACAAATGCCATTTTCAGGGCAATGGGGAGCTTAGTTTTTTTTAGATAGTATTTTATTTGGGGGGTTGGTTGTGTGGGTGGTGTGTTTTACTGTTGGGGGGGTTGTTTGTATTTTTTTACAGGTAAAAGAGCTGATTACTTTGGGGCAATGCCCTGCAAAAGGCCCTTTTAAGGGCTATTGGTAGTTTAGTTTAGGCTGGGGGGGGATGTATTTTGCTGGGGAATTTTTTATTTTGATAGGGCTATTAGATTAGGTGTAATTAGTTTAAATATCTTGTAATTTGTTTATTATTTTCTGCAATTTAGTGTTTGTTTTTTTGTACTTTAGCTAATTTAATTGATTTAATTGTTGTTAATTTAGGTAATTTATTTAATTATAGTGTAGTGTTAGTGTAACTTAGGTTAGGTTTTTTTTTACAGGTAAGTTTGTATTTATTTTAGCTAGGTAGTTATTAAATAGTTAATAACTATTTAGTAACTATTCTACCTAGTTAAAATAAATACAAACTTGCCTGTAAAATAAAAATAAATCCTAAGATAGCTACAATGTAACTATTAGTTATATTGTAGCTAGCTTAGGGTTTATTTTATAGGTAAGTATTTAGTTTTAAATAAGAATAATGTAGTTAATGATAGTAATTTTCTTTAGATTTATTTAAATTATATTTAAGTTAGGGGGTGTTAGGGTTAGGGTTAGACTTAGGTTTAAGGGTTAATACATTTAGTATAGTGGTGGAAACATTGGGGGCGGCAGATTAGGGGTTAATAAGTGTAGGTAGGTGGTGGCGACATTGGAGGCATCAGATTAGGGGTTAATAAATGTAATGTAGGTGGCGGCGATGTTGGGGGCAGCAGATTAGGGGTTCATAAGTATAATGTAGGTGGCGGCGGTGTCCGGAGCGGCAGATTAGGGGTTAATAAGAATAATGTAGGTGTCGGCGATGTCGGGGGCGGCAGATTATGGGTTGATAAATGTAAGATTAGGGGTGTTTAGACTCGGGGTTCATGTTAGGGTGTTAGGTGTAAACATAACTTTTAATTCCCCATAGGAATTAATGGAGCTGCGTTAAGGAGCTTTACGCTGCTTTTTTGCAGGTGTTAGACTTTTTCTCAGCCGGCTCTCCCCGTTGATTCCTATGGGGAAATCGTGCACGAGCATGTACGACCAGCTCACTGCTGACTTAAGCAGCGCTGGTATTGGAGTGCGGTAATGAGCAAAATTTTTCTCAATGCTCACTTCTTGTCTTTTAACGACGGGTTTGTAAAAAATCGTAATACCAGCGCTGTAGGTAAGTGAGCAGTGAGAGAAAACTGCTCGTTAGCACTGTATAGCCTCTAACGCAAGACTCGTAATCTAGTCGATAGTTTTTCATAAAACATAATAAATAAATGCCACATATTTGAACTGAAGAAATAACAACAGCTTAATAATGAAAAGAACACACTTAGTTTTGTAAAATTGTGTTCCAGGGCATCATAGTTTCTACAGTAACATCAGAGTCAGGATCAGAATGAAACATCTCGCCAAATGTAACAGAAAAAGAAAAACAACATTTAGGCAAAATATTAATTTTCCACAATGTAACAGTTTCAGTAAAGAAAAACAAAAGCAGGCATAATAGCTTTAAAAAAAAAACTATGAAAACAGCGAGCAATAGAGGGAGAGGGGTAAAATGACTAAATTTTTGCGCCAAGAATGACGCATAACGCATAAAAGGAATTAAAACAAAACAACTAGCATCAAAAATTGGAAAAACAATGACTTAGAAATATAACAGAGCGCCAACAGTAGAAGGCAGGGTCTCAAATAAACCAAAAACAACTTCACAGGTGTGTTTCCAGTGTGTTTATTACAACACAATCAGAACAATAATGGTTAACTTTCCAACTATGTTCGTTGTGTATCTTGCGATACAATGGGAACAATTAGGTTAAAGCCCAATATTGTACTTGAACAGCATTGAATACCAAAATTAACAAACAGATGTCTAAATCAATTTATTAAAAAATCACAATCCTCAGGATGTTCAGGATATTAAAAACAGAATTATAGAATTAAACTCAATTTTGGAACTTTTTAACACCAATACCTGCCTGTATGCAGATTTGGAACTTCTAATGGTCTGTTAAAAACTCCCTTTATCAAAGCATTAAATGAGATAACTGCTTTGTTTTTAACAGACCATTAGAAGTTCCAAATCTGCATACAGGCAGGTATTGGTGTTAAAAAGCTCCAAAATTGAGTTTATTTGCTCCAATAAATGGTTGGACCAAGCACTAGACTGTTAACATGGATCCATGAGGGACATTAAGATTGTTTTTAATTTTTAATTCTATAATTCTGTTTTTAATATCCTGAACATCCTGAGGATTGTGATTTTTTAATAAATTGATTTAGACATCTGTTTGTTAATTTTGGTATTCAATGCTGTTCAAGTACAATATTGGGCTTTAACCTAATTGTTCCCATTGTATCGCAAGATACACAACGAACATAGTTGGAAAGTTAACCATTATTGTTCTGATTGTGTTGTAATAAACACACTGGAAACACACCTGTGAAGTTGTTTTTGGTTTATTTGAGACCCTGCCTTCTACTGTTGGCGCTCTGATATATTTCTAAGTCATTGTTTTTCCAATTTTTGACCACTAGGGGTCAATCCATCCGAGCTAAGGGTCATTTTTAATAACATTTTGCGCCCTCGCAAGCCTAGATTTGCCCGCAAAAAAAATTGTCAAATTGAAAAAGACTGAACCCCAGGTAAGAAAAAAAGTTTAAATAAACTTCCCAAACATGATTCCTATACTGAAACTGTTGAGATTACAAAAGGGAAATATACATAGACCTGACTCGTGGCAAATATTAGTAAATACATATATTTAAAACTTTATATTTATACATAAAGCACCAAGCCATAGCTGAGAGTGTCTTAAATAACAATACATACTTACCGAAAGACACCTATCCACATATAGCAGATAGCCAAACCAGTACTGAAAAAGTATCCAGCAGAGGTAATGGTATATAGGAGTATATCGTCGATCTGAAAAGGGAGGTTAGAGTTGAATCTTTATGACCGATAACAGAGAACCCTTAAAAAGATTTTCCGCAAGGAAAACCATAAAATCAATAGGCGATATTCCCTTCACATCCCTCTCTGAGAGGAATTGGGCTTCAATATGCTGAGAAGCGCTTATCATAGAAGAAAAATCAAGCACAAACTTACTTCACCACCTCCATAGGGAGGCAAAGTTTGTAAAACTGAATTGTGTGTGTGGTGAGGGGTGTATTTATAGGCATTTGAATTTTGGAAAACTTTGCCCCTCCTGTATATCCCATACGTCATTAGCTCATGGACTCTTGCCAATTACATGAAAGAAATGGCCCACCTCCCTGTCCCCTCTTATTTTTTGGAAAAAGGCCATCAGGCTAGCCAATTGAGGTTCATGGTCATTGGCCATACTGAAAAGAAATTAAGAGGAGGGGATATAATTAAGGACTTGTTATATTAGGAAGCTAAATTGATTTGGACATTGGATACTATGTCCCGTAAAGTACTAAATAAAGAGTTTGATTTAATGCCCCTTATATAAAGTATCTCTATAGGTTACTTTGAATTGTTAAATAAACAGGCCCCTTAAATATGGTAGCCACAGGTTATATTATGAGTGATAGAGTCTATCCAGGCAGTCTAAGGCTAAAATAAGGAAGAATGTGTAATGAAGATGATGTCATAATGAGGTAATACTAGTACATGCCCCTATAAGGCATGTGGATTGGTCACTCATTGTATGTGTTGCATATACATTTCCATTATGTATCATTGTGTGTTAGCTTGAGAAAGGGGCAGGAGCCCCAAAACGTTGCTCTATTAAAGGTTTTTTCCTTACTTTGAGAGTGCTACCTTCTTCCTTGATTGTTACATACTCATAAAATTATATACTAGGCTAAATATCTCTTTCATTCATGTAAATTACCTGGAGAAGTTAGTTGCTTTGATTAGTTACACATTTTTTTCTGTAGAAAAATAGCATGTAAAGACCTTGGGCGAGATCCGATATACGGCGTAGGTTTCGACGCAAGCGTGGGAACCTGCGCCGCCCGTAATTTCACCTCGCACATTGGGGTATTACATATACTGTGCCGTTAGATGCTAAACTGGTGTAAGTAGGACAAACTGGCGTTCTTCTGAAAAGAGCGCAAATACACATTTTAGTCGTCGCAAGTAACTTACGCCAGTATTTTGTTCACGTAAAGTCTCAATAAAGAGTAGTTTTATGCAAATTAGGCTAACACTCGTAAAAATGAACCGCAACTTCATCTAAAAATGTGACACGTAATTACACTATACAAAAATTAATATATAAACCCATGCGCAGCCACCATTTTCTTCAGTGTGTTTGGATGGTTCGTTGAGCTACAGCACACTACAGTGGAGTGGAGGATTAGTCAGAGTAGAGAGAGAGGTGCAAACAGAGGAGTTAGTTAGGTCACATTGTTGGTTGATTAAGCTTGTACACTTACACATATTTTTACATATTGCACACATTTTGCATACATACATATACAAATACACCACACTTTTTTTTCTAAAACCTCACACATTTTATTTCAATTTTACAGTGTAATAGGCTGAGTGTTTGGTTGTGATTGTGTGTGATTGAACTGGGAGTGAGTGTGAGTGTGTGTAGTGTGAGGATGGCAGGGAGAGGTAGGGCGGAGGGGAGGAGGGGAGAGGAGTGGCAGGGAGAGGAGTATTGTAGAGGACAGGAGGAGCAGTGGGGTCCCCGTCAGGTAGTAAGTGGAGTGGGGAGAGGGAGAGCTAGAAGGGATGATGGGAGTGGAGATGCCCGAGAGCCCAAGAGACCAGGCACATCTAGAAGAGGGACAGAGGGTGCACATGGGGACAGAAGGGGGGAGGATGGAGAGGATAGGGAGGAACCCACACCAGGGACATCACAGGGAGCAAGCCAGGAGTCCATGGAGGATGAGAGGATGAGATGTCCAAACTTCTCATTCAATGAAAATGTTGCCCTAGTCCAGGCCATCATGGACAATTACAGTGCCCTCTTTGGGCAGGAGAAGGACAAAGGCAGTGCCAAAAGGCGTAAAACGGCATGGTTGTCGGTAGAGGATGCCGTAAACAGTGTGGCCCTGCAGAGGAGGAATGTTGAGGGCCTTAAAAAGCGGTGGAATGACTGCAAGAGGCGAGTGAAAGAAAAGAAGGGGCAGGAAGCTATACGCCAGAGGGGAACAGGCGGTGTCCACCCCTGGACATCGAATATAACACCTGGCAGGAGATGATACGCAGGTCACTGATTATCACAGCAATCCGTGGACTTCTAGGGGCTCGTGACTCAGCCCCCATGGTCAGCACATCATGGTGGTGAGTAACATCCCACACACCAGTATTATATGTATTTGAGATATAACATCCTTTAATGTCACACATTCATGTACACAATGAGGAGCATGGTATTTGGCCTACTAACAAAAACATCTATAATTATATTTGACATTAATGCTACTTAACACAATGCAATTCATGATATGAGGTGGAATAGTGCAATACTAACATGTCTCAGAGTAACACAGGCCACAAGCCACATGTAGAGTTTTCAGTAAATGGACACTATAGCCATCACAATACTTTTAGCTCAAGGAAGCAGGTGATGTGCCTACAACAGGCTAAAGTAAATTGTGTGACCATAGTGTCACTTAAAGAACACATTTTTTCCATCATTGACATGTACACATAACTATTGTATGAAACACATACCTGTATACTGCGCATATTAAATTCCCTCATATCACAAATCACAATGTGCACATGCATGTTATAGAGTTTGACATGAGAATCAGTATAGGCCCTAGCATGTATCAATGTACATTGTATGCCCACATGGACATATATATGACTGTATTAATCCCTCTCATCATTTGACTCCTCCACAGAACCTCCTGTCACGAGGATGCAAACAGGCATGCCACCACCTCCACCACCAGTCACAGGCATGCAGCCACCACCACCAGTCACAGGCATGCAGCCACCACCACCAGTCTTCAGGCAACCACATGGACAGTATGCTCCCAGGCATGAGCTGGGTTGGATGGCTTCAGTTGAGGACCCGGAAGTGATGCCACCACCATTGACATATGACCCCTGGCAAGAATCCTGGCCAGAGGAATATTCTTCTTTTGGCTTTGAGGGGGAGCCAAGACAGCCACAAAGGGTCCATGTATTTACCCCCCCCCCCCCAACACAATCTCAGGGCAGTCATGGCTTTTACACACAGAGTATGTCACAAGAAGTGCTAACTGGACAGGCTGAGTGGTCACACACTGGCCATCAGTGGGACTATCAATCCCCCCATAGAGCTCCACCATCCTCATCACTTGGGAGAGCTCCACCATCCTCTTCACTTGGGAGAGCTCCACCATCCTCATCACTTGGGAGAGCTCTACCATCTGCAGATGTAAATATAGCTGACAATGTCCAACAAGTACCAGCAGATGCAGCTGAAACTGTCCAATAAGAACCAGCAGATGCAGCTGACAATGTCCCACAAGCACCAGCAGATGCAGCTGAAACTGTCCAACAAGAACCAGCAGATGCAGCTGAACCTGCACCTCAAGCACCTAGAAGCCCTGCTGCTCAAGAGCCTGTGGATGTATTGTATTCTCCCCTGGGTGAGGAATACTCCAGAGGAGGCTCATAACAAGCTCCAAGAGCAGACAAAGAGGCCAAGAGAGGTTTCACAGGAGCCAAGAGAGGTTCTTCAGGAGCTAAGGGAGGTTCTTCAGGAGCCAAGAGAGGTTGCACAAACATAGCATAGAGATGCAGAGGGACATGGCAGCATCATTAAGTGGAAGTGTTCAAAACCAGTCACAGATGATGCGAATTCTGTCTGATATGCAGATGCAGATGGACAATAGATGGCGGGAATAAAATCAACTCTTGGGTGTGTTGGTTGAGCACTTTACACACCAGCAGGACACTGCCTCTAGCCTATCATCTGTGGCCAGCACACCAGCAGAAACATCAGAATCTTCTGAAACCAGGAGAACAAGGAAATCCACTACAGTCACATCAGCTCCCTCATCCAAGAAGCCAAAAAAGAAATAAATATTCTTATAGTTTACCATAAATCTTGTCCTCTGTTATTTACCATATAATTGTCATCCACATCCATGTGAGGTGTGTTTTAGTACACTAATATTGTTAAAACAGATAATAAGACCTGTGTGGAAATGGCCAAATAAAGCTAATATTATCATGTTTACGACATATTCATGTTCTATAAACCACATCACATAGTTGTGTATGAAGGGTACATATAGTAATATTCACTTATAAGATGTAAATCAAGGTTTCTCACAGCCAATATAAATTGACACATGGGTATATAGTTAAAAAATAATGTATTTACAGAAGGTGTGAACATAAGGTATAAACTTCAAATTTCATTCTTCATGAGATTCAATAAATCATAGTGACCTAAACATGAATGAAACAAATTAGACATTTTCAGTAATTAGGGTGGTTAAGTGAAGGGTGGTGGGATGTAGTAATTTCACTTACATGCAGTGGAAATGTGCAGTATGTAATTCTGTAAGACATGATATATACACATGCAATGGTTGGTGAGGTACAGTCAAACATCATAATACATGTGAATGTTACGGTTTACTGTACTTATGAACAAGTAACTTACAGGTGAAGCATTCACGGATGACAAAGTCCCTCACTTCATTCCCCCTCAGTGTCCCCCTGTCCACATCCTCAGGTACATGAACCAGCTGTTGCTCTTTGTCTGGTTCTATGTCCCCCAATATACGTGTGTCCACAGCAATGTTATGTAGAATACAACATGCATTGACAATGGAACACACTTTGTTTGGGGTTATACTGTAAAGCTCCACCTGTCAAATCCAGACACCTGAATCTGGTTTTGAGTAGGCCAAAGCTCCTTTCTATCACATTTCTGGGCCGTATGTGGGCCTCCTGGTACCTGAGTTGTGGCTCTGTAAGGGGGTGTGCCAAGGGGGTTAACAGCCATGGTCTGCAGCCGTACCCTGCGTCACCTATCATGTAACATATGTATTATGATTACTACAGGTTCATCATGTGCTTAAAGGGACATAACATGGATTTAATTTAAAAGAGATTTAAAAAAAAAAAAATTAAAATGGTGCATTGTAAGCAATCTACTTTTATGCCAGGATTAGTCTAGACAAAATTCTATTTTCATGATTCAGATAGAACATGCCATTTTAAGAAAATGTCCTTTTAAGTGAAAAACTATTTATAGTATACTGTCCATTTAAAAGGGACATGAAACACACATTTCTTCTTTCATGAGTTAAAAAGAACCTGCAATTTTATTCAACTTTATAATTTACTTCTATTATGTAATTTGCTCCATTCTATTGATATCATTTGCTGACAAGCATATTAGATATGCTCATTAGCTGCTGATTGGTGGCTGCACATAGATGCCTCATATGATTGGCTCATCTATGTGCATTGCTATTTCTTAAACAAAGGATATCTAATGAATAAATCAAATGAGATAATAGAAGTACATTGTAATGTTGTTTAACATTATATTCTCTATCTGAAACATGACATAATTATTTTGTGTTTAGTGTCCCTTTAGTATAAATATAGAGAAAGAATGATGGTAGTGCATACTCACCAAGCAGCCAACCTCCCGAGAGTGTTCCAGATTAAAAAAGCTGGATAAGGAGGTCTGGCGCAGGATGTAGGAATCATGGGCACTCTCTGGAAAGCCTGCATACACATGCGTGAATTTCAGAGTGGTATCACAGACCATCTGGCAATTCAAGGAGTAAAACCCTTTCCTGTTAATATAGAGGAATTGCTCCTCATGTGGGGCCACAATATGCACATGTGTGCAATCAATTGCCCCCATGACATTGGGAATGCCCCCAGTCGATAGAAGCCATGTTTAAGACTGTTCCATTCCTGGGGGGTAAGGGGGAAATGAATGTATCTCTGTGTCTCGTTATCTAGAGCAGTCAAAACCTCCCCTAGGAGCCTGGAGAAGGTGGACTGCGCTAGGCCAGACACAAACCCCTCTGTTGACTGGTATGAGCCAGATGCCAGGAAGTGTACAACACACAACAACTTCTGCATACCAGTCAGAGCTAGGTTCCTATTCGCTTGAGGGTCAATATCATCCTTCAAGACCTCATATAGGTCAATGAGGCTTGTAGAAGTTAAGTGATACTTTTCCCTGACCTCCACTTTTGTCATTCCAAACAGGGTGACCCTAACCCTGTGTATCCTTGGTGCCCTTGCTCTTCCCCTCTGCTGATGCCGACGTCTTATAGGCCCTGCTGGCTTATGGCCAGCTGCAGCAACAACAGCAGCAGGGGCAGCACCAGGAACAGGAACAACAGCAGGAGGTGCAGGGACAGCAGCAGCAGGGACGGCTACAGCACCATGACCAGGGACATCAGCAGCAACTATATCAGCAGCAGGTATATCCTCCACAGCAGCAGCAGGTATATCCTCTACAACAGGGGCTTGTAGAGCTTCCAGCACCCCGTGTGCCCCACGATGCTGTCTCTCTATGTGTTGTAAGTAAAGCAGGGGAAACATGGTGGCTAATGAGGGTGTGCATTGCCAGGTGTTTTAAGGCTGCAGGTGAGAGGTTGTGCTGTTTGCGATTGGTTTGACACACTTGCAGGGGCAGGAATAATAAATGCTTAGAAGAGTTTTGACTGTTTGAGGTTGTAGGCTGATATTTATGTGATTGCGCATGCGTTTGTTAGGCCTTCAGAGAGTTACGTTGGTTTTTAAGTCAGTGCAAGGGTTGCTGCACCTGCAATTTGTGGCAAGATGAGAATGGAGTAGATTTTCTGAATTCTGCGCGCGTAAGTCCTTACGCTGTATATTGGATACCAAATTGCGCGTCTCTTCTATGTCAGTCTATGGGTAAAATAAATACGGGCGAAGGCTGAAATATACGCGCATAACTCTATATGTAATGGAGGCCCTTGTATTAATGATTAATGAATGTTTGTTATTTATTTGTGAGATAGTGAAGTTTGTATACGGGTTGTTTTATACAATGAGTATAATATCTCTTATACATTGAAATAAGTAGAAAGACATTTGAATTCATATTGATGTAAATTGAAAAACCACTAATTGTAGTTTGAAGTTTGTTTATATAAAACTGTGCATTGATGCTCTGACTAGTAGCATTTCTATCTTTGTCTCCTAGGATAAAAAGTGAAAAACAATCCCAGTTGGACTATGTGACTTTACCATGAACATTAGATTTCCTTTAGTGATTTTTAGAGTGGTATCTTGTAAATAACTTGTAATAAATGTATACAAAAATTGGCCGGCATCTAAACTTACATTCTTGCTTTTCAAATAAAGGTACCAGGAGAACGAAGAAAACTTGATAATAGGAGTAAATTAGAAAGTTGCTTAAAATTGCATGCTCTATCTGAATCACGAAAGAAAAAATGTGGGTTCAGTGTCCCTTTAAGGTTTATTGTATAACTCTCCTGTGTCTAATCATACCCGCTCCTACAAGTCACCCTCTCACCTTCTGTCACTCACACTCCTCCTACTGCTTGCTGCTGGTGAATTCTCTCCTAACCCTGGCCCTGCAGCAATCACCACACTTTTACACTCTCACTCAGTCCCCCACTGCAAAAACTCTAGGTCACGCAATCCTAACAATCTCATCTCTATTAACCGACAGTGCTTATCCCCTCTCTTTTCTTGTGCTCTTTGGAATGCACGCTCTGTCTGTCACAAACTTACAACTGTTCATGACCTGTTTGTTTCTAACACCTTCAATCTTCTAGCAATTACTGAAACCTGGTTATCATCTTCTGACACTGCTTCCATTGCTGCTCTCACGCACGGTGGTCTCCACTTTAGCCACACACCTAGGCCAGGTGAGAGACATGGTGGCGATGTTGGAATCTTACTCTCCCCCTCCTGCTCCTTTCAGCACCTGCAGCCTCATCCATCTCTCTCCTTTTCCTCTTTTGAAGTTCACTGCATCCGACTATTCTCCCCCCTCTCCATCAGGGTGGCAGTTATCTATCGCCCCCCTGGACCAATCTCCCAATTCATTGATAACTTTGCTCCCTGGCTTTCTCACTTTCTCTCTACAAATACACCTGCTTTAATCCTGGGGGACTTAAACATCCCCATTGATAACCCATCTGCCCCTGCTGCTTCTAAGCTTCTCTCACTCACAAACTCCTTTAGTCTCTCACAATCCACCCTATTCCCTACTCACCGCGACGGACACTCTATTGATCTAGTATTCTCCTACCTCTGCTCTCTCTCTGATGCCACCTGTTGCCCATTTCCCATCTCAGACCACCATCTGCTCACCTTTAAGCTTAACATACAGGCTAAACCTACTTCTCCGCCTCGCCCCCAGACCTGTAGAAATCTGCACTCTGTGCATCCCCTACAACTCTCCAACCTTTTTCAAAAACACCTCCCCCACACTTCCACAATATCCTGCCCTGACCTTGCTACAACCCACTTTAACAATACTCTCTACTCTGCACTGGACACTTTAGCTCCTCCCCAAATACGCAAAACCCCATGTTGTCAGCTCCAACCCTGGCACTCTAAGCAAACACGCTACCTGCAAAAATGCTCCCATGCAGCTGAACGTGCCTGGAGGAAATCCCGCTCTGAATCAGATTTCCTCCACTATAAGTTCACTCTTTATTTTGACTCATTTGCCCTTCACTTAGCCAAGCAAACCTACTTCTCTTCTATTATATCTACTCACGCCTCAAACCCTAAATGTCTCTTCTCCATTTTCAACTCTGTCCTTTATCCACCTGCACCACCCCCTTCATGGCAGATTACTTTTTCAACAAAACAATTACCATCCGAAGTAATATCCCAACACAAGACTGCAAACTTTCATCTCCGCCCCCGGTCACCCCCCTCTACCACTCTCTCACCTTCTACCCTACCACTGAGAATTAAGTGAGTTCCCTATTATTTTCCTCACACCTCACTACCTGCCCACTTGACCCTATCCCTACACATCTAATACCTTCTCTGTCTTCTACCCTCACTCCAGCTCTTACTCACATATTCAACCTATCCCTTACTACCTGTTCATTCCCATCTTCCTTCAAACATGCAAAGGTCACCCCCATACTCGAAAAACCCTCCCTCGACCCCAATTCTCCTGCAAACTACAGCCCCATATCACTGTTTCCACTAGCTTCAAAAGTCCTTGAAAAACTAGTCTTCGATTGCTTAACCCACTTCTTGTCCTCCAACTCACTGCTCAACCCCTTGAAATCTGGCTTTCGTTCCCAACACTCAACTGAGACTGCCCTCACCAAGGTTACCAATGATCTTCTTTCTGCTAAAAAAAATGGCCACTACTCAATACTTATCTTACTTAATCTGTCTGCTGCCTTTGACACCATTTACCATCCCCTTCTCCTACAGACTCTCAGCTCCCTTGGGCTCTCTGACACTGCCCTTTCCTGGATCCACTCTTATCTCTCTAATAGGTCCTTTTCTGTCTCCTTTGCTGGCCACTCCTCCTCTCCATCGCCTCTTTCTGTTGGAGTACCTCAAGGCTCTGTTCTGGGTCCTCTACTCTTCTCTATTTATATTTCCTCACTGGGTAAACTTATCAGTAGCTATGGCTTCAACTACCACCTCTATGCTGATGATACTCAGATCTACCTATCCACCTCTTCACTCTCTCCTTCTGTCCTTTCTCACATCAGTGTCTGCTTATCTGGCATTTCTTCTTGGATGGCCTCTCACCACCTAAAAATCAATATGTCCAAGACTGAGCTCCTTCTAATCCCCCCCCCCCCCCCCTCTAATTCTACCCCGGTTCCTAACTTTTCAATCACTGTTGGTGACGCCACTATCTCCCCATCTCCCCAAGTCTGCTGCCTAGGAGTTACACTTGACTCCATTCTGTCCTTCATACCCCACATCCAAATGCTCTCTTCCTCCTGTGGCAACCCCCTACGCAATATCTCCAAAATTCGTCTGTTTCTGAGTGCTGAAACTACTAAAACAGCTAATCCACTCCCTGGTAATCTCCTGACTTGACTACTGTAATAACCTACTAATTGGCCTCCCTCTCTCCCATCTCTCCCCTCTTCAATCCATCCTAAATGCCTCTGCTAGGCTAATCCACCTCTCCCGACTCTCTGTATCTGCTGCACCTCTCTGAGAGTCTCTTCACTGGCTACCCATCCACAGTAGAATTAAATTCGAAATTCTCATCCTGACCTACAAAGCCCTTACCAACACAGCCCCCCTACCTGTCCACACTCATCAACAAATATACTCCAGCCCGCCCCCTAAGATCCAACAATGACCTGCTCCTTGCATCTTCTACCATCACCTCCTCCCATGCTAGGCTACAGGACTTCTCTTGTGCGGCACCAACCATCTGGAATGCACTTCCTAGAGCTGTCAGACTCTCCCCTAACCTTTTCTCCTTTAAATGCTCCCTAAAGACCTTTCTGTTCACGGGAACAGGGCCCTCAATTCCCCTTGTATTTGTTTGCTAAACTTTGTCTGGTGTCTTTTATATTGTATTGTACTTTGTACCCATGGACAGCGCTTCGTAATCTGTTGGCGCTTTATAAATAAAGAATAATAATAATACCACATCTCTCTTGTCTTTAAAGGCACATGAAACCCAATTGTTTTCTTGTATGATTCAGATAGAGCATGCAATTTTAAACAACTTTCCAATTTTCTTCTATTATATGATTTGTTTTGCTCTCTTGGTATCCTTTGTGGAAAAAGGATGCCTAGGTAGGATCAGGAGCTGTTGGTTGGTGGCTGCACATATATGCCACATGTTATTGGCTCACCCAATGCATTCAGCTAGCTCCCAGTAGTACATTGCTGCTCTTTCAACAAAGAATACCATATAACAAGAGAATGAAACAAATTATAATAAAAGTAAATTGGAAAGTTGTTTAAAAGTATATTCATGAATCATGAAAGAAAATTTTTAAATGTCATGTACCTTTAAAGGGACACTGAATCCAATTTTTTTCTTTCGTGATTCAGATAGAGCACTATTTCAGAGTGAATGATACAAATACACTTTTTTATTTGTGGATTGCTACAAGTGTTCTTTCTATCACAATAAGATCTTTTCTTCTTTTCTCATAGATGAACTTTATCTGATATACGCATTTGATTGAATCGTCTAAAGGTGGTTTAAATACATGCAGAGGTGGTAGAAACACAGAGACTGTGTATAAAAGTCGGAGGAGACGTCCTCCTTTATTTAGATTAATTTTATGATTTTTATTCCTAATTTGCTATTTTTTAGATGTTATTAATTGTTATATGGCCTTGAATAAATTGTGTTTGTTTTTAACTTTATCTTGACCCTTATGTTTATATATCAAATATTTGTTGGTGCACACCCCCAGCTACCCAGTATTAAGTACAGGTTAAGCGCTGTTTAGATTTTCCTTCTTTCTTCAGATAGAGCAATTTTTCTTCAGTCTCTTGCTATCTTTATTTGAAAAAGAAGGCATCTAACCTAAAGAGCCAACCATTTTTTGGTTCATTACGTTGGACAGCACTTGTTTATTGGTGGGTTAATTTATTCACAAATCAGCAAGAACAACCCAGGTTGTTCACCAAAAATGGGCCGGCATCTAAACTTACATTCTTGCTTTTCAAATAAAGGTACCAAGAGAATGAAGAAAACTTGATAATAGGAGTAAATTAGAAAGTTGCTTAAATTTGCATGCTCTATCTGAATTATGAAAGAAAAAATGTGGGTTCAGTGTCCCTTTAAGGTTTATTGTATAGCTCTAATTCACTGAAAATAATTTTCCAGTAAATGTACATACATATATCAACATATTTACATACTCAACAGTTAGGCTTAAAGGGATAGTAAACACCCAAAATGTTATTGTTTAAAAAGATAGATAATTCCTTTATTTACCTTCCCCCAGTTTTGCATAATCAACACTGTTATAGAAATATACTTTTTACCTCTGTAATTACCTTGTATCTAAGCTTCTGCTGACTGCCTCCTTATCTCAGATCTTTTGACAGGCTTGCATTCCAGGCAATTAGTGCTGACTCTTAAATAATTTCACATGTATTAACACAATGTTATCTATATGGAACACATTAACTAGCACCCTCTATCTGTGAAAAACTGTCAAATGCATTCAGAGAAGAGGCAGCCTTCAAGGGTTTAGAAATTAGCATATTAGCCTACCTAGGTTTAGCTTTCAACTAAGAATACAAAGAGAACAAAGCAAAATGTATGATTAAAGTAAATTAGAAACCTGTTTAAAATGACATGCCCTATCTCCGTGTTTCCCAAACCCAGTCCTCAGGACCCTTACTCAGGCCATATATTCATTATATCTTAACTAGAGCACAGGTGAAATAACCAGCTGATGGGTGAGCTGATTGTTTCACCTGTGCTCTAGTTAAGATATAATGAATATATGGCCTGAGTAAGGGTCCTAAAGGATGAGTTTGTGAAACACTGCCCTATCTGAATCATGAACGTTTAATTTGGACTTTACTATCCCTTTAACTTCAAGAAAAAAGATAGCAAAAACAATGCAAGACGTTCAAAAGCTGGAACATGGCACATACCCAGATGGAAGTATGCAATTACCTATCTTGAAACAATTTAGAAACTAGCACATAAGAGTAACACATTCTGAATTGAGTATATAAATTGTGATTAATGTGTTCTGAAAGGCAATTATAAAAATTCTCTTTCAAAATTTTGCTGCTAGACCAAATGTCCTGATCTAGGAGCTAGTATTTTCCCATTACATGATATCTGCCAAAACTGTCTTCTTAAAATACACTTGATAAATAAGTTTGCAGATTCTTTTTTTGGGTGTTTTTTTATGTTTTCATAGAAAAGCTGTTATTCTCAGATCCTAATTATAATATGTATCTGTTGTGTATACATTTTACTTAATGCACTCTTAATGAAAAACCACAATAATTTATTGGTCAACCAATCACTAGAAACATCTGTTTCACATTTAAAAATAAGTATTTGAAAGAAATTGCATGGAAATTATTTAGGGAAATATAGCAGGTGAAAAATCACCTGTATCTGGCTCAGTGAACAAACTGTAATCAGGTTATTAAGACCTTGTTACATTCCATTTTATTTTATTTTCACATACAATATGGATAAGGGAAAGTTTTCTGTAAAGTTTTTAAGTCCAAATAGATTTAGGTTGAATATAAATTAATATTTTACTTCTAAGAACAAATACACACACATATATATACTGTATAGTTTAGGAGCTAACTAAGCTATAACATGATTATTTTTTTCCCTTTATGACTAACTAAGTACTGACAGTAGCGTTATACTAGGGACAATAAGGTTTAATACCCTGGTACTGAACTATTGGTAGAGGTAGTTATTAATGTTACTTACCCTAATTAAACTTTTATTGAGATTAGAAAGTGTCCCTATGTTAAAGAGAAATATTAACCCAAGCTAGTGGTTCATTATGTATATTCAACCTCCTAGTGACATCAAAACAGTATCTTTCAGTCTACGTATATACTTTTGTATAGCTTACATTTTCCAGAAACAGCTGTTGACCCTTGAGACTAATTTCCCTGTGATTATATAAGGGTCAACGCCGGATGTAGCTGCATGGTCTATGATTAAGGCATTTCTAGCCGAAACGCGTAAGACCGGCTATGGCTTGATCTGATGGCACTAGCTATTTTTACCTTTTTTATGTCGATGTGGTGATTTTGTACCTGTTGTCCAATAAATGAGTTTATGCTTTCAAGATGGTTCGCTGGATTTCTATTTTTTGATGCCAGATGATTCCTCAAGTTCCTGCTGGAGCCATTCTTGGAGGTGCGCAGTCATTGAATACGCATAGCGTCTGACGTCATCACAGGCGGACACGGGTTGGAGGCACACCACGCACCACGAACAGAGATCGGCGCCGCGCTTGGTGGCGTCCCTAAGGAGAAAGGGATAGAGCTGATCGGAGATCGGAGCCCGGAGCCGCGAATGGTGGCGTCCCTGAGGTGACAGGGTTTTTTACCGATCCAAAACTGGGTGAACGAAGGCAGACCAGAGGCATCGGAAGAGGTGCAGGTGAGGACGCTGTGTTCACAGCTGCATAGGTATATTACCCGCAATGTTGAATTGGTCCTAACAGCCTGAGTGTTTGATAGTATAAGTTGAAAAGGTGGTGCTGGTGTTGCAGTGGTGCCCGACACAAGGTCCCAACTGATTTCTGTGACAGAGGACATTGTGGCTTGGAGCCGTGGATTGTCCCTTCTTTAAGCTTGATTCTAAATTGTGTGTTTTGTTCCCTGCGAGGGATCAGCCTAATTTCCCTGAGAACTTTGACGCACCTCTTAGGTATTAGGTTTAAGAGATTGAGTTTGTATCTCTTAGACCCAGGTACACACATATCGACATAATGAGTTTTTTCTCACAACAATCATTAATGGACATTGACAAATGTAGACTCACACTGGTGGATACTTTTATTAGACAACATGAGACTCTTGATATCAGTGATATTTTTCTACAGATGGAGAAAGTCCTCAAAAAAGAATATCGTATATGGTGGGACAAGAGATCACTTGAAAAATATTTATTGCTTGAACTGATACCCAGGGGACTCAGATTAAACAAATTTCCCACTTTTCAAGTGGATGACTTTGAAATAGTGAACAAATGGAATGGAGCACTTACTGAGTGCTCAAAAGTCTTGATGGGCATCATTATTAGAATTAAGGATAAACAGCTAACTAAAGTTAGAGAGGAATTAGAGACCATACAATTACAACTTAATGAATACATTGAGCACCCGAATTATGATGATTTGGATAAGATGTTGAAGGAGAGTGTTGATTTGTTTAGAACAGAATTAGATAACTTTAAGCTTAGAAAGTTTAACCGTGACAATGACGATTATATGAATAATAGAGTTTATGATTGGCATATTCCAAAAAGGAAAAATAGACCCAAGAAGAAAGGGTCTAACCATAGCAATAAAACTAAAGATCCTAATATAGACAAGAGAGTTACTTTTTCTGATTCTGATGTCAGTGACCAAGAATCAAATCTCCATCTAGTTAAGAGTGGCTCAAGCGAACAGTCAGAAGAGGAAGAAATCAGAGAAATAGTAAAACATAAAACTAAGGCACATAGAACAACACCTGAACAGGCTCAACCTAGGTTTGAACCCATTATTACCAGGAATAGCCAGAGAGACACATCTCAAGCAGAAACTTCAGTGAGATGTAGGGAGTTTCTCAGTAACCAAGATAGTGATTTTTCTACACCTAGAGCACCTGTCAAGTCATGTCTAAAACCACATAACACTAGCCAGCACCCTTTAGGACAGGTGGGGATGGAAAGAGAAGGAGGAGGGGGAAGAGGAAGAGGCGTAGGAAGAGTCCAAAGGGGCAGGAGAGGAAGGGGTCGTTACAACAAATACAAAATATAAAAATTGTGAATTTGTCTGACACCATACTTAGTGAGGATGAAATTTCACTCTTAGGTATGGGGTTAGGATTTGTCCTCAGTGTTCCCTTTGATTTGTTCGAGACGATTACGGATGTTAATCGTCTGGTGAGAGATCTCACATTAAAGAAGTTTTTCTTTAACAGGGGGGACACTGGGGATAATAAGGCCCCTTCCTTAACTACACAAGAGATATACAATGACATACCCCCCATAATAGATACAATTGATTTTATGGAAGCATGTGATTTCCAGCTTCTGCAAGATCTTTTCTTTGAGTCAGGGGACCCTAATTCTTTTGTAAAAACTGAACATATTGGTTATAAACCACGTTCAGTTTTCTATCCTACCAAAGAAAGAGGTCCTTTCCTCGAGGCCTTCCATAAATTGGTAGAGGATGATTTAATACTATTGTCAAGGTACCACAGGGCTGCCCCCCCAAATCTAAGCCATCAACAGAAACAAGCTTTGGATTCTCTTAAAGAAAAAGATGGAATAGTCATTAGACAGGCGGATAAGGGGGGCAGCATTGTGGTGCTTGACAGAGTGAAATATATACAGGAAGCAGAGCGCCAAATTCTAGACACATCAGTATATCAAACTCTCTCTAGAGATCCCACTCCAACCTTTAAATTGCAATTACTGGACCTTCTAGATGATGGTTTGCAGGAGGGGCTCATTGACCAGGATACCTACGAATATCTAAATGTTAAGACACCATCTATCCCGATTTTTCATCACCTCCCCAAGGTGCACAAAACCTTGGAGGAGGTGAGAGGGAGGCCTATTGTTTCAGGCATTGGGTCTTTATTTGAGAGGATTTCTTCCTGGGTTGAGTCCCTCCTGCAACCCCTAGTTATGCAGTTGCCCTCCTACCTGAGAGACACCACCCATCTGTTGAACAGCCTTGATCGTGTCAATTGGGATACGGACTGTTCATGGATTACGGTGGATGTGGTGGGCCTTTATTCGTGTATACCACACGAATTTGGTCTTGAATCTATTAGGTTTTCATTAGACAGGTATAGCAATTATGATGAAAACTTGAAGGCTTATATATTAAGAGTACTTCAATTTCTCTTGAGTCATAATTATTTTAAATTTGAAGATCATTTCTTTCTCCAGAGGCGTGGGACCGCGATGGGCGCCAAATTTGCCCCAGCCTATGCAAACCTCTTCATGGGCTGGTGGGAGAGGTCCCATGTCTTTGGAGATCTGAACACACAGAGAAGCAAGATAAAGTCATACAAGCGGTATATAGACGACTTGCTTTTCTTGTGGACTGGGTCTAAGGAAGAAGCAGTGCAATTTCACGAATATTTAAATACAAACAGAGTGAACTTGCAATTTACGTTTACTTGGGAGAAACTGACAGTTCCATATTTGGATGTTGCTCTTACTGGTGATACTACTAACCAGAAGGTAATAACTACCTTATATAGGAAGCCCATTACATCTAATACGATTTTGCATGCCAAATCCAGTCATCCAAGACATACTGGGTTTGGAGTGGCAAAAGGACAAATGATTAGATTAAAGAGGAATTGACTCTGATTTCCAAAGGGAAGCAATTAATCTTAAGATACAACTGCTGGAAAGAGGCTATCACCCTAAAATTGTAAAGAGGGCATATGTAGAAGTTAATAGAATGGAGAGATCCAGCATGCTCCTAAAGAAGGGTATAAGTCAAAGTGAGTCTTTTGATTTAAATAGACCCACTTTTACTACTACCTTTAGCCCACAATTTAGAGAAATTTGTGGTATCATAGAGAAACACTTTACAGTGTTAACGGGTGACCAGAGTCTCAAAAGCATTGTTGAGGAGGGCTGCAACTTTGTCCCTAAAAGAGGACGAACCATTGGTAATATCCTAGCCCCCAGCATGCTTAAGAAACCACAAACAAGTGGGAGTAGTTGGCTTTCAGTAAAAGGTCACTTTAAGTGCCATTTTACGGCTTGCATTGCTTGTAGCCACACAAATGTGACCAATCGTTTTCAGTCTAAGGTCACACAAAGGGTGTTTCTTCTCTCTAATTGCACAAACTGTAGAACCACATATATTATATATGTAGCAGAGTGCACAGAGTGTAAAAATCAATATGTAGGGTGTACGACCCGTGAGGTGAGGTTCCAAATCAGAGAACACCTTAATAATATCGAAAAAGATATAGATGTCTCTGATCTGGTCCATCACTTCATAACAGTACATCACAAAGTGGTCAAAACATTTAGATGGCAAGTTATTGAACTTATAAGAAACACCCCGCGAGGGGGAGATAGAACTGCCAAACTATTACATAGGGAGGCATTCTGGATCTTCACCCTGCGGACTAGACATCCACAAGGATTCAATGCCACAGGAGATATAATCAATCATTGGCAGTTCTAATGCACTTCAGTATTTCTTTCTTTCTCTAAACATGTTCACTCAATAGTGTTAGCCTTGGTTGATAGGTTGTAAAAACCATATGTTATACAACTAACATTGGTAGCCCTGGTGACTTGGCAATTAACATTACACATAGCAAGGGTATCTATTTCATTATGTCACTTTATTGTGATTTCAAGCCAGTTCAGTATACAAGAATATAAGTACTTTAGTATAATAGTTCTTGGGATTACAAATTATGAATGTTTTATAAAGTAAGCAAGCCTATTACTAGCAGCTTAGAATTATTTAATTTTAGGAGCTAACTAAGCTATAACATGAATTTTTTTTTTCCCTTTATGACTAACTAAGTACTGACAGTAGCGTTATACTAGGGACAATAAGGTTTAATACCCTGGTACTGAACTATTGGTAGAGGTAGTTACTAATGTTACTTACCCTAATTAAACTTTTATTGAGATTAGAAAGTGTCCCTATGTTAAAGAGAAATATTAACCCAAGCTAGTGGTTCATTATGTATATTCAACCTCCTAGTGACATCAAAACAGTATCTTTCAGTCTACGTATATACTTTTGTTATGTCCGAAATAGCTTACATTTTCCAGAAACAGCTGTTGACCCTTGAGACTAATTTCCCTGTGATTATATAAGGGTCAATGCCGGATGTAGCTGCATGGTCTATGATTAAGGCATTTCTAGCCAAAACGCGTAAGACCGGCTACGGCTTGATCTGATGGCACTAGCTATTTTTACCTTTTTTATGTTGATGTGGTGATTTTGTACCTGTTGTCCAATAAATGAGTTTATGCTTTCAAGATGGTTCGCTGGATTTCTATTTTTTGATGCCATATATATATATATATATATATATATATATTTTACTGTATGTATATACTGCACATGTTTGTATATATATATATATATATATATATATATGTGTGTGTGTGTGTGTGTGTGTATTTGTTCTTAAAAGTAAAATATTAATTTATATTCAACAAAGTTTCCCGAACCTCAAAATGTCTATAAATACACCTCACTCACACCTTAGTTTAATGTATACCCAAGAAGTGAAGTGTATAAAAAGGAGTAAAAAGCATACAAAAAGAGGAACTGGAAAAATAAAGTGCGTTATACAAAAAATCATAACCACAAAATATAGGGTGGGTCTCATGGACTCTTGCCACTATGAAAGAAATTAATTTATCAGGTAAGTTCTTACATAAATTATGTTTTCTTTCATGTAAGTGGCAAGAGTCCATGAGCTAGTGACGTATAGGATAAAATACCCAAGATGTGGAAGACCACGAGTCACTAGAGAGGGAGGGATAAAATAAAAACAGCTATTTCTGCTGAGAAATTAAATCCCAAAAAATAATTAAGTTTTCTTAAATTTAAAAAAAAAATCAAATTGAAGACATTAGAATCAAGCTGAGACAACTGCCTGAAGAACCTTTCTGCCAAAGGCTGCCTCCGAAAAAGCAAACATAAAAATGGTAAAATTTAGAAAAAGTATGCAAAGAAGACCAAGTTGCTGCTTTGCAAATGTGATCAACTGAAGCTTCATTCTTGAGAGCCCAAGAAGTGGCAACTGATCTAGTAGAATGAGCTGTAATTCTCTCAGGCGGAGACTGCCCCGCATCGAAATAAGCTTTGAAAATCAAAAGTCTCAACCAAAAAGCCAGAGAAATAACAGAGGATTTCTGATTTTTCCAGAACGAAGAAAAAATAACAAAACTAGAAGTCTTTCTGAAGTCTTAAGTAGCCTCAGCATAATATTTCAAATAATTTACCACTTCCAAAGAATGAAAAGACCCGTCAAGAGTATTTTTAGGATTAGGACACAAAGAAGGAACAATTTCCTTATTGATGTTGTTAGAATTCACAACTTTAGGCAAAAATTTAAATGAAGTTTGCAAAACAGCTTTATCTTGATGTAAAATCAGATAAAGAAACTCACAAGAGAGAGCATACAATACAGAAACTCTTCAAGCAGAAGAGATAGCCAAAATAAATAACACTTTTCAAGAAAGTAATTTAAAGTTTAGAGAATGCATAGGCTCAAAGGGGGAGCCTGTAAAATCTTCAAAACCAAAATTAAGACTCCAAGGAGGAGAAATAGATTTAAAAACAGGTTTAATATGAATCAAAACCTGAACAAAACAGTGAACATCAGGAAGTTTAGCAATCTCTCTATGAAATAAAACAGAAAGAGCAGAAATGTGTCCTTTCAAAGTATTTGCACCCGGTATCTTTATCCAAACCATTCTGAAGAAACTGTAAAATCCTAGGAATTCTAAAAGAATGTCAAGAATAATCATGAGTTGAACATCATGAAATATAGGTTTTCTAAACCCGAAAATAAATTCTCCTTGAAACAGGCTCACAAGCCTGTATCATAGTGCTAATGACTGAGTCAGGGAAACCTCTATGACTAAGCACTTAAGCGTTCAATTTCCATGCCTTCAAATTTAGAGATTTGAAATCTTGATGGAAAAATGGCCCCTGAAACAGAAGGTCTGGCCTTAAAGAAAGGGGCCAAGGCTGGCAACTGAACATCCTGACAAGGTTCGCATACCAAAACCTGAGAGACCAAGCAGGTCTAAACAAGCTTGGTCTCTCAGGTTTTGGAATTTGGACCTTGTCAGGATGTCCAGAAACACATAAAAATTGTTCCATTATGATTTTGAAGATCACCCTTGGAAAAAGAACCAGAGGCGGAAAAAATGTAAGCAGGTTGGTAAAAAACAAAGAACTGCTAGAGCATCCACTATCTCCGCCTAAGGATCCATTGACCTTGGAAAAAAAATCTGGAAAACTTATTGTTTAAATGAGAGACCATTAGATCTATTTCTGGAAAACCCCACATCTGTACAAGAAAAAAAAACCACATCTGGATGGAGAGCACACCCCCAGATATAAAGTCTGACGGCTGTGATAATCCCCTTCCCAATTGTCTACACCTGAGATATGAATTGCAGAAATTAGACAAGAGTTTGATTCCATCCAAGAAAGTATCCAAGATACTTCTTCCATAACTGAAGGATTGTGAGTCCCTCCTTGATGATTGACAAATGCCACTGTTGTGATACTGTCTGTTTAAAAAAACAAATGTAAAAGTTGCCTCTTCAAAAGAAGCCACACCTGAAGAGACTGAAAATAGCATGGAGTTCTAAAATATTGATTGGCATCCTCGCCTCCAGAGGTTTCCAAACCCCTAGTGCTGTCAGAGACTCTCAGACAGCTCCCCCACCTGAAAAACTTGCATCTGTTGAGAATACAGTCCAGATAGGACGAACAAATGAGGCCCCCTGAACAATAAGGCGATAGTCCAACCACCAAATCAGAGAGAAAAAGGTGTTGGGATAAAAGTATATAAGTTGTAATAACTTAAAATAATCCCTGCACCTGTGGTGCAACATGCAAAGCTTTAGAGGCCCCAAACGAAAACAAGCAAAGAGGATCGCACCTGATGCTGTAGTCATGAGACCAAAAAACGTCCATGCACATAACCACTGAAGGAAAAAATAGAGACTGAAGATTTAGACAAACTAAAATTAACTTAATTTGTCTCTAGTCTATCAGAGAAAGAATCATAGACACTAAATCTTATCTGGAAAACTAAAATGTGACCCTTGTCTAAGGAATCAAGAAACACTTAATGTAAATTGATCCTCCAACCATGTCTTGAGGAACCCACACTAGTTGTTTCAATTGAGATTCTGCTGAATGAAAAGAATAAAGCTAGTACCAAATATCATCCAAATAAGGAAACACCGCAATACCCTGCTCTCTGAATACAGATAGAAGGGCACTAAGAATCTTTGAAAAGTATCTGTGAGCTGCCGCTAGCCCAAAAGGATGAGCGACAAATTGATAATGCATATCTAGAAAAGAGAATCTCAGAAAACAATAGTGGTCTGAATGAATTGAAAATAAGCGTCCTGTAAGTCTATTGTGGACATGAAGTAACCTTGCTAAACAGAAAGGCAGAATAGTCCCTATAGTCACCATCTTGAAAGTTGGGACTCTTACAAAATAATATAAAAATTTTAGATCCAGAATTGGTCTGAACATATTTTTTTCTTTAAGACAATGAATAGATTTGAATAGAAACCCAAACCCTGGTACTGCAAAGGAACTAGAACCATCACCCCTGAAAACTCTCATTCTGAAACACAATTCAGAAAAACCTCAGCTTTCACAGGGTTTGTTATAACATGGAAAAGAATCCTCCCATGGGAGGTTTTTATTCTGAAACCTATTCGATACCCCTGAGAAAACAATATTCTGAATCCACTGATTTGAACATAAACTGTCAAAATGTGTTGAAATAAATTTAATCTGCCCCCCCACCAGTTGAACTGATTAAAAGGCCGCACATTCATGCAGTCTTAGGGGCTGAAATTAGTTTAATTATAAGACGTGGAATTTTTCAATTTCAGAAAAAAATCTAAAATCAGAGCCAGAGGCCTTAAGGGAATGAAAAAAAAAATTGGGAGCATTAAAAATTTCCCTTAGATTTCTTAGTTTGGGGCAGAAAAGACTCCCTTTCCCCCAGTAATAGAGGAGATAATAAAATCCAATTTAAAAAATTACTATCCTAAAATAATAAGATAGTAATCTAAATTTAAACACCATATCAGTGATTTTCAAGCCGTAAAACTTTTCAAGTAAAAATAGCTACAAAAAAGATTTAAAATCAATTAAAATTACATAACATATAGCATCATAAATGAAATTATTAGCATGTTGAAGTAAAAGAACAATGCTTAGACAAATCAAGATCTGATAACTAAACTGTCCAACCAAAAAAGTTGAAACAGCAGCAACATTAGCCATAGAAATGGCAGGTTAAAAATATATCCAATATGTAAATATGCTTCAATTAAAATAGAAAACAAACTTCCTAACTAAAAGATCCTTAAAAGAAGAAGTATCTTCCATAGGATAGAAGTATGTTCAGCAAGAGAAGAAATAGCCCTACCTTTAGAGACTTTTACCAAAAAAACACTAAATTAGCCATAGGTAAAATATATAGCTTTTAAAACCTAGAAAAAAGGTAAAACGAAGCACTAAGTTTAGATTCCTTACTAACCATATGATAGATAGCATCTGGAACCTACCTCAGAAGCTTAACAAAACATAATTCAATAATTTGCTATTCTTGTTATCAAGAGGACTAGATTCCTTAATACTCAAAGTAAACAATACTTCCTAAATAAAGAATGAATACATTGAATTGAAAGTTTGATTTATCAAATTCAGTCTCTGAAATAGGATCCTCTGAGTCAGAGAAAACCATATCAGCAGAAATACTACAGTATGCTGTCAACCAATACAAACTTCATAGGTTTATGAGAAGTTAGGAGAGATTGTTTACATTAATTTGAAGGTGAAATAGCAGTCATAGGCTTCTCTATAGCTTTTGCAATATAATCCCTTATATCAACAGAAATATCATGTACATTAGACTGTGAAGGTTAAACAGTAGATGTATATGTACTATAGAAACATTATCAGTATGAATAATAAAAACATAACAAGTGTCACATATTTGAGCTGAAGAAATAAAATCAGCTAATTAAACAATATACACACTTAGCTTTGGTAAAAATTATGTACAGGCAGAAAAAGTTTCTACAGTAACATCAGTGGCAGGATCAGTATGAGACATCTGAATAATGTAACAAAAAAGAAAAAATATAACATTTAAACAAAAAAAATCCAATTTCCACAAAATAGCAGTTTCAAGAATGGGAAAAAATGGTTATATGAAAAACAAAAGCAAATATCATAGCCCTCTGTAACAAATGAAAGCAGAGAGAAAAAGAGGGAGAGACTTAATATAACAAAATTCTTGGCACCAAAAATTACGCCAACAAAGATGACGGAAATGCTGAGAAAAAAACTTTTGGCACCAAGGTTAACAGGAAATGACATGATTCGCATCATAACAGGCGCGACTTTGCGCCAAAAGATTTTGCGGCAACAAAGACGCAAGCAATGACGTGACTCATGTCACAACAAAGCAAAAAAAACTACACAATAAATAGAAGCATTTTGCGCCATTGCGAGCCTAATTTGCCCCATTTTAAAAAACAAACCAAAGTTACAACTAGCTGGAACCTCAGGTAAGAAAATATTTACTAAATTTCTCCCAAACATAATTTTCCATGCTGAAACTGTTAGACTGCAAAGGGAAATAAACATAGACCCGACTCATGGCAAATATATGCAATATATATTTAAAATGTTAAAAATATAAAGTGCCAAACATAGCTGAGAGTGTCTTTAAAAAAAAAAAAAAAATATATATATATATATATATATATATATTCAAATAGGAAAAGCACTCACTGGACTGTAGACATCAGTGTTAAATCCAAATTTTATTGTGACGTTTCGGGACTGACATCATCCCTTCCTCTGACGCTGTCAGTCCCGAAACGTCACAATAAAATTTGGATTTAACACTGATGTCTACAGTCCAGTGAGTGCTTTTCCTATTTGAAAATTTACATTCCATGCTACAGCACCCTGTCAGGAGTATATTGTCGATCTGTAAAGGGAGGTGGCAGATGAATCCCCACCACCGAATTTACAGAGAGCCTTAGAATAGATTTCCCATAGGTGAAAACATGGCATCATTTGGCAAATACTCCCTTCACATCCCTCAGACAAACACTGTACATTTGGGCTTCAAAATGCTAAGTAGCACCTTTCACAGAAGAAATCAAGCACGACTTGCTTCACCATCCTCCAACAAAGGCAAAGTTTGTAAAACTAAGGTATGAGTGAGGTGGGAGGTGTATTTATAGGCATTTTGAAGTTTGGGAAACTTTGACCCCTCCTTGTAGGAATGTATATCCCATACGTCACTAGCTCATGGACTCTTGGTACTTACATGAAAGAAATATATATATATATATATATATATATATATATCTCAAAGCCCAGTTCAAAAGTACTATCAAAATAACTGGATTAGGGAAAGTGAAGCACAAAGAGGGGGTGAGATGAAGATGATTTGAAAAGTGGTGGAAAATGTATGTTGTGCAGTGAAACAAACAGAATATATAAAACAGACAGCAGTAAAAACCCATTTAAAAAGAATGGTGGTGGGGCGGAGTCTGGCCACGCAGGATGATGGCCGCACATTAGAAGGGCTCCTCATTCCCATGTAGGCTTTAAGTATATTATTGGCATTGTTCCCTTCCCTAACCCTCCCTAAACAAGAGGATAAAGGCTACAACCTAATTTGTGGGACCTTTTTATTAGCTTATACAGAGATAACACTGCCGGAGTATACCCAGCCCGACTTTGTAGGCCTGGCATGTAAGAGCGATCAGTGCGCAACGCCGGGGAAAATTTTAAGTGCGACACAACCAAAGCACCTTGTGCCAGTGAAGCTCTGTGGACAGTACAGAAAGGGAGCCGATATCAAATAGTACCCGCCGCAATAGTGAGTTGTCGGTGAGACAGGAGACACATACACTGCATCGGAGAGATAATATCAGAAGCGGCTGAGAGATCTTTATCGGAGCGGCGCACGAGAATATAAGAGCCGGGAGGTAAGCTGATATCCCCTGTACTACTGTTATTGAACTTACACAAATAACACTGCCCGGGCATGAGGTATTGAGAGGCAGCTGATCACCATAGGCAGATCTACTCAGAGCGGTTCCTTTCCGGGCCTGTCGGATCTTCCTGTGAGTCTGTTTGATCTGACCGGGATAGCATAGCTGTTACGGTACCAACAGTGTACCAAGGGTTAGTACCAGGGAACAATGTCCTGCATAGGGAATCAGCAATTCACAACCCAGCCAGTTTCAGGTTTAAAACAGAATGTCATTTATTAAAGGCTAGATGCCTAGTATTTATACAGGTTTGACCCCAGATGGGGGGGTTGAAAGACTCTTGTACATTTAGATAAAAAGGGGAAGACGCCCTTTTATGAAACAGTAGAATTACATTACTTAAATACTTTAACCACAAGACACTCTTGGCCCTTCTTATCACTTAGGCGTTTTCTCTCTGGAGGTGATCAAACAATAGAATGCTTAGCACTAATTAGATTATAGCTGGAGCCAGCAACTCTGTCTTTAGAAATTAGTTTCTTAGCTAAACACAATTAACTCCTTCAGTCCTGACAGAAGGGTCTGTCACATATCTCCCCCCTTGTGGAACACTCCGGCAGACCCGGCTTGACCCTTTTGCGGGTCAACCTGGGGATGACCGGACTAGGAGGTGGTAGGCATGTCAGTTTGCCAGGATAATCCATCTGTATTCTCGTTATGAGAGAGAATTCCTGTCCATACAAACAAGGGTTCAACTTCCTCAGTGCCCAGACTAGGGCTAAACAGTCCTTCAAAATCCCATCAGCTTCTTTACGAGTTTTTTGTACCTGCTCTTTATAGGTATCCACAATCCCTTCATACTGACATAGGGTGCCCTTGAGTTGCTGCACCTCACTATGAGCCAGCGTCAGCTTCTCCTCAAGTGTCGCTAAGTTTGTCTTTAATGTTTCATGTCCCACTCTCAAGCTGGTGTTTTCTGCAGTCTGTCGGTGCAGCTTGTCTAGCAGAGATTCCTGTTCTAAACGTGCTTTTTCCTCTGCACTCCTCTTCTCTCCCGCTAGCACTGTTACGTGATTATTTAACGTGACCATTTTATCCTCTACGTGACTCTTCTCCTTCATCAGCGCATTGTAACGGGACTTCCACGTATCAATAGCGGACAGAGATTTACTGAGCTCAGCGTCCTGGGGCTTAGCAGCAGGTGGGTCAGTCTCTGCTGCATGGATCTGGGCACGGGTAGTCACAGGGTTAACATCAGCGGGACCCATAGGAGCGTAGGCAGAAACAAGGGGGGCCACGTCATTTCCAAGAAGAACATCAGCAGGTAAGTCCTTCTTGACCCCCACATTCACAGGTCTAGCGCCCACTCCCCAATCCAAATGTACCCTGGCAACAGGTAGGCTGAACACATCGCCCCCTGCTACCCTCACAGCCACAGTGTCTCCAGTGTACTGTTTCTCAGACACCAAGTTCTTTTGAAGCAAGGTCATGGTAGCACCAGTATCCCGTAGACCACTGACCTTCTTCCCATTCACTTTAACCAGTTGCCGGTTATTCCGGTGAGCAGCTTGCACAAGGTCTGCCTCATGTAGGATGCTCCAGCATTCTTGCGCCTCTACGTAGCGGGCCGCAGGCTGAGGATTACGTGGGATTCCGCCGGCGGGTCTTCTCCAGGACTGCGCTTGGTTCGCTGCGTTTAGGGGACACTCTGGTCTTTTGTGCCCTAGTTGCTTACATCTAAAGCACCGAATCGGTTGTGAGTAGCCCCGCGAATTGAACCGGGCTCTCTGAGGGTAGTTCGTGGCCAGAGGCCGTGTGGTATAGCGGTGCGCCGGGGGTTGGTAACTGGCAGCTGCTGGGGTGACTGGGGGTCTGTACTCCACTCTAGCAGGGGGCTTAGTGGTAGCAGTGTCCAGTTTGCGGGCATCCGTATACTCATCTGCCAAGCGAGCCGCTTCATGCAGGGTGGAGGGTTTACGGTCCCGAACCCACTCTCGAACTCCTGCGGGTAACTTGTCGAAGCAATGTTCCAACAGGAATAGCTGCAGCACCTCTTCCCCAGATACGGCTTGGCACCCCGCTATCCAGTGAGCTGCTGTGCGGTGCACCTTACATGCCCACTCAAGGTAGGAATCACCAGCTAATTTAACAGTGTCTCTGAACCGCCTCCGGTATGCCTCCGGTGTAACCGCATACCTGGAGAGCAGAGCCTCTTTTACAGTATTATAATCCCCGACTTCCTCATCTGGAATGGCCCGAAAAGCCTCACTGGCCCGGCCGGATAATTTTCCGGATAATATCATGACCCAGTCCTCTGCGGGTACCTTGTGTAGTGCACATTGCCTCTCAAAATCCGCAAGGTACCCATCAATCTCTCCTTCTGTTTCCAGGAAGTTTTTAAAAGCTGCAAAATTTACTTTTCTCTTTTCCACTCGGTTTGCTGTGACTTGGGCTGCTGCAGCGCCGCTTTGGCGAAGTAGGTTGGCCTCCACAGCTGCTATGACCCGGTCGATAATTTCCGCAGATGGGTTGGGGCCATAATATGCCAGTCTTATTTTAACCGCCCGATCAAAGCTTGCTTCTTCAGGGGTTCTGTCTGCTATGCTGGGCCCATTGGTTCCTTCTGTTCCTGGTACTCTTTCCATCTTAGTCAGTGTTGTAATAATACCCCTCTTCCTGAGGTTACTGGCTTGTGTAGTTGCTCTTCTGGGCGATAAGGTTCATTCCGTCGCTTGCCACCAATTGTTACGGTACCAACAGTGTACCAAGGGTTAGTACCAGGGAACAATGTCCTGCATAGGGAATCAGCAATTCACAACCCAGCCAGTTTCAGGTTTAAAACAGAATGTCATTTATTAAAGGCTAGATGCCTAGTATTTATACAGGTTTGACCCCAGATGGGGGGGTTGAAAGACTCTTGTACATTTAGATAAAAAGGGGAAGACGCCCTTTTATGAAACAGTAGAATTACATTACTTAAATACTTTAACCACAAGACACTCTTGGCCCTTCTTATCACTTAGGCGTTTTCTCTCTGGAGGTGATCAAACAATAGAATGCTTAGCACTAATTAGATTATAGCTGGAGCCAGCAACTCTGTCTTTAGAAATTAGTTTCTTAGCTAAACACAATTAACTCCTTCAGTCCTGACAGAAGGGTCTGTCACAATAGCTATAGAGCACCGCAAGTTAGAGAGGAGGCTCCTGAGCTTGTGACCCATTAGATAAAAGTTGACAGTGGCAACAAGGAGTATATGAAAGGAGAGACTCAAAGTGAATTCAGAGAGTCCTGTCAATATCTCTTGTATACTTTGGCCCGATTGTTATTATCACTCTTTTCCCTACAAATAAAGGGCTACACATACCAGTGGCCTAACTTGTGAGACAGAAAAGTTTTTGCACCTTGACATAAAAATTACAGAGCCTACACATACCCTGCATAGCAGATGTGATGCCTAATAAGAAACAGGGTAAAGCGGGCAAGTCACACGTGACAAAAACACTATTTGAAACCTGTAGAACAAAGACTGGATAATACAGCAGAGGAGATGACTAGCGGTCAATTGGGAGCGTCGGCCCTGGGACATCAGGAGACCATACCTCAAGCTGCATATGTCACTAAGGGGGACTTACAACACCTCTCTCCCAAGGAGGACATACAGGGAGTCCTTTTGGAAATGCGGAGCCTCTTTGGCGATCTGCCTAAAGATCTAAGTGCCCTAGACCACAGGGTTTCCTCACTGGAGACTACCCAGACAACTACATCTACTAAACTACAAAGCCAAGATTTGGAAATACAGAACCAAGCCAAAAAAGTTAATATCCTAACAGAGAATTTGGAAGATTTGGACAATCGTTGCAGACGCAACAACCTGAGAACAAGAGGCGTCACTGAGACCGTTCACCCTCCAGCAATTGAGGGATACCTTCAAGCCCTGTTCAGGGTGATTAAGAATCACCTACTGGCTGCAGAAATCCCCATTGAGAGGGCTCACAGAGCTTTACGCCCCAAACCATCAGCCAAAGCTCCCCTAGGGATATTATAATTAAATTCCTCAGCTATAAAGATAAAGAGGAAATTCTGAATTGTGCTAGAAAAATACATCCCATTCTCCATGTAGGAGAGGAAATACAAATCTTTTCGGATCTTTCTCCAGTGACCCTGCAAAAGAGGAAGGAATTGTCACACATCACATCCCACCTTAAAACGAATGGTATCCTGTATAGATGGGACTTTCCTGTCTCATTGATTGCAACACATCAGAATAAAATAGCTATCTATCGTCCAGGGATGGACCCACAAGGGTTTTATATAGAACTCTCAGTGTCATCCAACAACAACACAGATCATTGAGGGTACTTCTCGTGTTCCCTTGTCCTCGCTGGAACATAGGCAGATCAATTGAAGGAGGATTACCCAGCCAGAGCTACAGCAAACTGTCTGTTGCTCTCCCTCTTCCTGATGAACTGACAGCACAGCCAATCTCTGGACTCGAAGGTTAGTGTAAAGCAGTGACCAATTAGATGTGTTCTTCAGAGAGGGGTCTCTCAGTCTCATACCATGTTGATGGCTTTGTTTGCCGACTTTGCAGAAATAGTGGTAATGTTGTTAAGAAGATATGTTTGATAACACAAAATGTATGTTCTAATTTTTACTTACTGTTTCTCCTCAGCATGTTGGTTACCACACTTATGGTATTTTTCTTTGCTCTGAGATCTTTAGGTGCATTCTTTTATTGCCACAGGATTGCCACCCTAGATGTTCCTAGACCAACACCCTTATAGTTATACACAGAGACCTAAATAAGTATTATTTTATGTAGTCACCTTTATATACATTAGGACAAAGCTATATGAATTAATATAGTAAGGTGTCTATGACCATTCATAGTCAGGTTTCTATGTATATAACACTATGCTTAGATATACCTATTGTATAGAATCAGATCTCCTAACATATGAGAAAGAAGATAGCCAGGCTCTCATACAATTTGATCAGGTCCAGTTAAATCCCCCCCCCCCCCCCACCCTGGTTGTGCGGACTTCTTCAATTGCCCGGAGGAGATTTCCTTTGATATTCTGGTTTACTCAGGAAGACAAAGAAGTAGAGAGGAAGTTCTAACATTTATAATGTTGGTGTTGTATTTGTTTGTTCCAGTTTATAAATGTTGTAGGTGATATACTAACTTTGCCTTGACTGTTTCTTTTAGATTTAAATAAGTTGTGTTGTCAGTATATATATATATATATATATATATATAATATATCTTCTTTACCTCTATCTGTAATATATGCCTCCTATGTTTGCGGAGGACGTACCTCCTTGAACTGCAATCTCTCTGGGAGTTCCTGAGGTCTTGGGGTAGTGTCTGAAGCCAGAAGCCAGCAGTACCCCAACACTTAGAACTTTCAGTAAGTTCCCTGATACCCATTAATTTCCTCGAAGTATACCTTTTCCACGTGCCCCCTTCCTCTTGTTACCTACCTCCTACTAAAATCTATGAGCTATCCCTTCCCATGCTTTCCTAATCCCTTCCTTTGCCTTTTAATGCCACTACAATAATTCTAATCGCAACAAACCTACATGGATATACTACCCCTAATCTCTTATTTGTATTCTCATCAGATAACCCTGTAATATCCGCTGCGGCTGTCTCTTTTGTATAGTTATTCTTATTCTTCACTTTATATATGATATTTACATCTTCTTTCTTTTAACACCTTTTTCTTTCTCTTTCTCTTGCTCTTCCAATCTTAATTTTTTTTTTGTCATCATGTTCTCTAAAAACAGCAGATTCCAGGATCACTCTATACAACTAACCACGATAAATGTCAAGGGCCTTAACAGCCCGGGAAAACATTCTATCGCATTCCCTGAGCTTAACAAATTAAATAGCCAAATATTAATGATACAGGAGACGCACTTTCAAAGGGTTAAGGAGCCTAAATGGCACAATGCGCAATATCCCACAGCTTTTTTTGCTTCCGGCCCGAATAAGAGAGCCGGAGTAGGTGTGCTCTTTCACAAAACTCTCCCAATTCAAATCTCGTATATTGACAGAGATCTGGAAAGTCGATATTATTAACAGGCTCACTCTATGGTAACATCACACTTTTAAACACATACGCTCCAAACTAAGTATAGCCTTCTTTCTTTAAAAAACTAACTAACATCCTTCTTGACCATGCACATGGGACTACATTTATAGCGGGGGACCTCAATATCGCCCTTGACCCAGTTCTTGACTCCTCTAGAGGCTCCTCTAACACACCTAAAACTGCCTTGAAATCCATTAAAAGTTTGCTACATAGTTTAAATCTACACGACATTTGGAGGACACTTCATCCTTCTGACAGGGATTATACTTTCTACTCTAATCCTCATAACTGTTATACTAGAATTGACCACATACTCACTGATTCCCTCGGTTTAAATATTACTACATCTTGCTCCATTGGCCCCATCACATGGTCTGACCCCGCCCCTGTCTCCTGTCAGATCTTGTGGCCTGATGTCCCAATCTCCCCTAGACTCTGGAGACTGGATGCCACTCTATTAGATAATCACTTGGTCACCACAGATATACAGAAACAACTAGCAGAATACTTTGAGCTTAACTCGCAGTCTACAGCATCACATATAAATGAATGGGAGGCACATAAGTCAGTGATTAGAGGGTTGTTTATTAAACACAAAGCCAAATTGAACAGATCCACTAGGGAAAAGCATTCTGATTTGCTCAACACTATTAGCTCATTGGAGCAAGAACATAAAAGAGACCCACCCAATCAAGAACTTAAAAATAAACTTATGGAAGCTAGATTTGTGCTTAGAAGTCATCTAACAGAGGTACACCAGCAAAATGCACTGCATCTCAAACAGTATTACTTTGAGGTAGGAAATAAGCCGGGCAAGATTTTGGCCAGGAGCTTACGCAGAAAAAGGTTAAGTACATATGTCCATTCTCTCACAACACCTGGGGGTGTAGTAGTCAGGTATAGTCTCCAAATTACTTCAACTTTCCGCGATTTCTATAGTAAATTATATAATATAGATAACAACCAACCACCTGATAATATTGCCCCCCTCTCTGCGACTATCAGAAACTACTTCACAGATTTAAAACTCCCGACTCTAGACAAAAACGCAACAGATAATTTATCTGCCCCCATTTCCCTAGAGGAGATTTCGTTAGCCATCAAAGAAATGCCTTCAGGCAAAAGTCCAGGACCTGATGGTTCCACCTCAAGATATTATAAAACATTTCAGGGAATCCTCTTAGCCCACATGCAACACCTATTCAATAAACTCCAAAATGACCCGACACTATCTGAGACACTACTTGAGGCTCATATCACTGTCATTGCAAAACCAGGAAAGCCTGCGACTTGTCCAGGTAACTTTAGACCCATTTCCCTCATTAATCATGATATGAAAATCCTGGCTAAGATCCTTGCTAATAGGCTTAACAAATATATCACTGGGCTTATCAGCAACGACCAAGTGGGTTTTATCCCCAAGACAGAGGCTAGGGATAATACCTCCTAAATCATCCAGCTCATCAACCATGCAAAAGTCTCTAACACTCCTATGGTGCTCTTCTCCGCTAATGCGGAGAAGGCATTTGATAGGGTGGGGTGGCCCTTTCTCCGTCACGCTATGAGCGTGATGGGAATACCTAGGGAATTCTTAAATATGACAATGGCGCTGTACTCCAATCCAAACGCTAGGGTTAGGGTGAATGGTATGCTTTCAGATAGATTTAATATCGGCAATGGTACTAGGCAGGGCTGTCCGCTCTCGCCATTGCTATTTGCAATTTCCATTGAAGTTCTTGCCCAAAAGATTAGACAAAACACTAGAATCCAATAATAACATGGGTACACTAGCGTGGGCTGCCCCTTCCGATAGACCCAAACATATACAAATAAATATATGATCACTTACAACACACTAACCGAATGGGATAAAACAATTGCAACATCTTCCCACGTTTCTTCTAAATTTTCGCCACTTACCCCTATTATTGAAAACAAAGCCCTCCCATATCACAAACTAAGTCAACGCATCAAACATCCATATCACCTCAATGAGGGCACAATACAGTTTGCGATAGAAAATAAACTCTTTAAAGCCCAGGCTAAATTACAAGAAGTTCATAAGGAGATCTTCTCCCTCTGGTTACACTACAATCAACTCCTCCATTACATCTCCCATCATAAATATAAACAAGACTTGGGCAGAGAGCCTACTGTATTTGAAAGAATGTGCATCTCGCTGGTGACTCCTAGGCACTTGATCTCCATAATATATAAACTTACCTCCATGTTGGATTCCTCAACGCTCCCATCCTACACTCTTTCTTGGAGCAGGGAGTTAGCTCATGACATTAGTTTTGAGTCTTGGAGGAAAGCCTTTTTACTCACTAAACACTCTTCGGTATCTACGGCTGTACAAGAAATACATCTGAAATTCCTGTGCAGGTGGTATCTCACCCCTGCAAGGCTCCACAAAATATACCCCTCAGCGAATAGTTCCCGCTGGAGGGGGTGCGGAGCCGAGGGTACACTTCTAAATGTCTGGTGGTCATGCAGCCTTTTTGGTCAGCTGTCTTCTCTAAAATTGTGGATGTCCAACAAATAGTAACTCCACAAACTCCTGAAAGTCTTTTGTTCTGCTCTTTACCTAAAATAAAAGATAAAACTAAATTGTCCCTTCTACTGATTATGTTGACAGTAGCTAAAAAGCTCATTCTGAAGAGATGGAAATCCGCAGATGTACCAACGTTGGAGGAGTGGAGACAACAGGTTTCCGACCTCCTGTTGCTGGAGAGATATCACTATCTCAAAATCCAAAAACTAGACATTTACGAATACATACTGGCAATCTGGAACAACTCAATCTAAAGCAATTAGAACAAGAGACAAGCTGTGTTTTTTTTCTTCTTTTTTTCTCCTGCTCGTCGTTACTCCTATTATCCCTTTTCCATCCCCCCTCTTCTTTCCTTCACTGTTCGTAACCTATTAAAGGATTGTATTATACAAGTTCAATAGCATCTTTCTAGACAGATGGTATTTAATAAAAACCGAGATTCTGGCTTCAGAGTTCTAGAAAGACTGATAGTGTATAACGGAAATATACTTGAAGAAAATTTAAAAAGTAATTCCACTAAGAAGGTCTTCCCGTTGTTTAGGGGGAGACTTTCCAATGACTTATTTTGATGTAATAAGACTATGGCTGTTATAATATATGCGGATTATGCTGCAAATAATGTGATTATGCCTCTATCTGATTATTGTATTGTTTTGTTTACATCAATAAAGCTTTTCGAAAAAAAAAAAAAAGAATGGTGGTGGACTGATGAAATATCATTCAATGAATCAGAAGAGATTTAATATCAAAATGTGTGATATTTGGATATGAAGGATGCAAATATTATTAAAGGATCAGTAAATACAGTAGATTTGCATAATCAACAAAAGCATGGTTAAAAAAGCATGATAAAAATGAGTAGTGGATATTTTTCTATGTCTATTTCTACTCCTCCTATATCATGTGACAGCCATCAGCCAATCACAAATGCATATACGTATATACTGTGAATTCTTGCACATGCTCAGTAGGAGCGGATGACTGTGCACATTTTGTTAATGGAAGTAAATTGAAACGTTGTTTAGAATTGCATGCTCAATCTGAATCTTGTGGATCTCTAAAAATGTTTTGTCTGCGTTAAGATGATATGGTTAAAATTTGTAACTATCCTCACGTGACACCAGATTGTGCTTTATTTTTAGCATGAGACGTAAGATAACGCATTATGCACTACTGATTGAGCTCCCCTTGTAACCTAGCCCAAAATGTGTAAAGTACAACTTTCTTTATTTTACAAACTTTTCCAGCATATTAAATTTGAAAGTTTTAGGTTTAACACTGTCCAGAGAGGCTGGAATAAATTCCATGGAACCTCGACAGTCCGACATGCTGCACGATTAGTTCTTGATATGTGCAGCGGCTCTTTCATTTCTGTCCCTATTTGGCTACAGCAAAAGAGGTACTAATTGGCCAAATTATCCAGTCTCAACAACCTCTCACCTTTTTTGTCTGATCTTCATGTTGATATTCCTGATTTATTGCTGCTGCTGCTTGCACTGACCATGTTTTTATATATTAAAAACTTTATATAACCTATTTTGACCTGTTATTGATTCCTGGCTGTTGGTCATCTACCTCAATCAAGCCTATTCTAGGCAATAAATAATTTTCTCCTTCTCACTCATCCCATCATTACTCTTCCCACAACCTCACACTGAATCAACTCCTCTGTGACCATGCAAACACACCTCAGAAATCAGCTTGGTTAGAAGAAAAAAATCTTAAACACTTACCAGTGAAACAAGGATTTGCACATTTGAAATTAGAATGAAATTAGCTTATATTTTGCAAAACGAGTTTTCACCAGCGGATATGTATAATATAGGCTCTAAATATTTTACTGGAAACCAAAAAAATAAAGCATTTTTGACTGCTGGATTTTTTTATGTGTACTGTCAACGCATGTTCTTTCAATAAAGTTGTATAGAATATTAGCATTTTATAAATAATGGCTAATAGTAAGATAATATTATGTAGGTTTACAAAAATATAGTGACGTATTAAAGGGACACTAAACACTAAATACATATCATGTACCTCCCTCTAATCATGGGTGCTGCCATTAGGAAATCTAGGTTATACTGAAGTCAAGTAAGCACTGGAATGTAGTGAAAAATACATTTCAACATGGCGGCACTTATCATAGGGGTAGGGGGGAGAAAACCCTCAATACTATGCTTAAAAATGTATTTAGTGTTTCAAGAAATGTTAAGTTATTTTAGCTTAAATTACACATTTGTTTTCATCAAATTGTTTCCATTTTTTTGTTTTGTTATTTCTATTTACATCAAATTATTTCTATCCAAGTTCAATGAACCCAAACCATTAGTAACTGAACTGTTATGTTTTCTTTATTCTGTATATTTGTTATTTTGGGAATAAATTGAATTCAGATGAGGAGAATAGGTTTAGATTTGTCACAGCTGCCTAAAAACATTTTGTCTGACTTTCACACTTCTTTTTATGACATTCAGCCTCTCAGACTGGAAGAGTTTAATCATTTTGCTGTAATACAACAGTTCTGTAATGTTTACTGAATCCATGACACTCAGTCCCACAGTGATCATGTCAACAATATTGCTATCACCCACTCAACTATACCTTCTTTCACCATCTGCGTGGAAGGATGGCTGAAATGAGTTCATTTGACACTCGATCCATAGTTCACTGCTCAGCTGAATGGCAGAAGCAATTATAAAGTACTTGCCAGCCCCAGGATAATGCTTAAGCTTTCTAAGCAAAGAATCAGAGAGAAATTACAGTAGTTCAGGTTTGAAAGTCAATGTCTGATACAGGGAACAAATACATAGCAGTGTTAATTTAAGCTATGCTCATATCTCTCTAATAAACCCAGTGTGGAACAAAAGTATGCAAATATAATTATAATTCCCATCCCATTCCCTTGATGTGTTTTTTTTTCTTTTCTGTATCACATATTATTTTTCCATTATGTATCTCCTGTAACCTATTTTCTTGTTATATCTTCTAATCTTTTTTGGAGAAAACTGTGTGACTACTTTTTACTTTTAGTTTGGTTGAATGACTCCATCCTTTTACGTTTATTTATGTCTCTTCATTATGCTTCTTAATTAATTGGTTTAAAAAAATCATTCAATAAAATAAAAACTTAAATGTCAGAATTTAAGTTCATGATCAAATGTACAGAAAATTCTGAACTTTAAACCCCCCCACCCTCTGGTAGATTTCTGTGACATCATTAATGTGACATTCTCAATGTAACATAATTTAAAGACATTACATATAACATCATATCATTAGAGCTGTTATCACATATGGCATCAACTGTATCAAATATAATTATTATTATTAAGAAACAACATTCATGCAGTTCTGTAATATTCATTAAAATGGTACAACTTAACTTAGAATGCAAAACTTTGATTTTGAGCTTGTTTTTTTCCATTAAAAAGTTGAGTATTTAAAATGTATTACAGCTATTTCTTTTGTTTATTTTTTAAAAGAATAGGGGCCTGATCCGATATGCAGCGTCGCCCGCAAAAGCCTGTTTCTCCAACATTGGTGTGTCCGGTCCACGGCGTCATCCTTACTTGTGGGATATTCTCTTCCCCAACAGGAAATGGCAAAGAGTCCCAGCAAAGCTGGTCACATGATCCCTCCTAGGCTCCGCCCACCCCAGTCATTCTCTTTGCCGTTGCACAGGCAACATCTCCACGGAGATGGTTAAGAGTTTTTTGGTGTTTAAATGTAGTTTTTTATTCTTCTATCAAGTGTTTGTTATTTTAAAATAGTGCTGGTATGTACTATTTACTCTGAAACAGAAAAGGATGAAGATTTCTGTTTGTAAGAGGAAGATGATTTTAGCAGACAGTAACTAAAATCGATTGCTGTTTCCACATAGGACTGTTGAGATGAAGTAACTTCAGTTGGGGGAAACAGTTAGCAGACTTTTCTGCTTAAGGTATGACTAGCCATATTTCTAACAAGACTGTGTAATGCTGGAAGGCTGTCATTTCCCCTCATGGGGACCGGTAAGCCATTTTCTTAGTCAAACAAACAGAATAAAGGGCTTATTATGGGCTAAAAAACTGGTAGACATTTTTATGGGCTAAATCGATTGCTTTATTTGTGCATATTATTCAGATTTAGGCTAACAATTGGCATTTATAATCTTGGGGAACGCTTATAAAACGGCAGGCACTGTATTGGACACCTTTTTCAGTCAGGGGGCCTTTCTAGTCATAGACTGAGCCTCATTTTCGTGCCATTAATGCGCAGTTGTTTTTTTGAGAGCAGGGCATGCAGATGCATGTGTGAGGATCTAAGAATCTCTGAAAAAGCTTTTAGAAGGCGTCATTTGGTATCGTATTCCCCTCAGGGCTTGGTTGGGTCTTAGCAAAGACTATATCTGGGACTGTATAGGGGTTAAATTGAAAAACGGCTCCGGTTCCGTTAATTTAAGGGTTAAAGCTCTGAAATTTGGTGTGCAATACTTCTAAGGCTTTAAGACACTGTGGTGAAATTTTGGTAATTTTTGAACAATTCCTTCATACTTTTTCACATATTCAGTAATAAAGTGTTTTCTGTTTGAAATTTAAAGTGACAGTAACGGTTTTATTTTAAAACGTTTTTTGTGCTTTGTTGACAAGTTTAAGCCTGTTTAACATGTCTGTACCTTCAGATAAGCTATGTTCTATATGTATGAAAGCCAATGTGTCTCCCCATTTAAATTTATGTGATAATTGTGCCATAGCGTCCAAACAAAGTAAGGACAGTACTGCCACAGATAATGATATTGCCCAAGATGATTCCTCAAATGAGGGGAGTAAACATGATACTACATCATCTCCTACTGAGTCTACACCAGTTTTGCCCATGCAGGAGGCCCCTAGTACATCTAGTGCGCCAATACTTATTACCATGCAATAATTAACGGCTGTAATGGATAACTCCATAGCAAATCTTTTATCCAAAATGCCTACTTATCAGAGAAAGCGTGATTGCTCTGTTTTAAACAGACAGAAAAACAAAAGCGCAAAAGAGAGAGGATTCAAGTGCAATTATAACACAAATTAGCGCAAATAAGGAAAAAAGGATCCGCTTGGAAGCTGTCAACAGGATTGAAAACGACTTCATCAAAAGAAGCAATATTAAATCACTCAATTTTGTGAGACAAAAGGTACTGTCTGGCTAATGGAACTTTGATTATAACTTTCTCCAAGGAAGACTAATTTTGCAGAACTTATGAAAGCTAATTTTGCAGAACTTATGAAAGCTGTTTTTCAATAGCCATATTAGACACAACCTGATTCAGTATTTCAGTACTTAGTTGTTTTTCAAAAAATTCCAAAGTTGTTTTTAATAATTTTCATTCTTTGAGGCTTAATATCTATACCTAGCGCTGAGTAGTGTTCTGGTGTTGCTCTGTTTTAAACACTGAAGAGCAAGAGGACGCTGATGATAATTGTTCTGTCATACCCTCACACCAATCTGAAGGGGCCATGAGGGAGGTTTTGTCTGAGGGAGAAATTTCAGATTCAGGAAAAATTTCTCATCAAGCTGAACCTGATGTTGTGACATTTAAATTTAAATTAGAACATCTCCGCGCACTGCTTAAGGAGGTGTTATCTACTCTGGATGATTGTGACAATTTGGTCATTCCAAAGAAATTATGCAAGATGGACAGGTTCCTAGAGGTTCCGGTGCCCCCCGACGCTTTTCCTATACCCAAGCGGGTGGCGGATATAGTAAATAAAGAGTGGGAAAAGCCCGGCATACCTTTTGTTCCTCCCCCTATATTTAAGAAATTATTTCCTATGGTCGACCCCAGAAAGGACTTATGGCAGACAGTCCCCAAGGTCGAGGGGGCAGTTTCTACTCTAAACAAGCGCACTACTATTCCTATCGAAGATAGTTGTGCTTTCAAAGATCCTATGGATAAAAAATTGGAAGGTTTGCTTAAAAAGATTTTTGTACAGCAAGGCTACCTTCTACAACCAATTTCATGCATTGTTCCTGTCACTACGGCAGCGTGGTTCTGGTTCGAGGAACTAGAAAAGTCGCTCAGTAGAGAAACTCCATATGAGGAGGGTATGGACAGAGTTCACGCACTTAAATTGGCTAACTCTTTTATTTTAGATGCCGCTTTGCAATTAGCAAAATTAGCGGCGAAAAATTCAGGGTTTGCTATCGTGGCGCGCAGAGCGCTTTGGCTAAAGTCTTGGTCTGCGGATGTGTCATCCAAGACAAAATTGCTTAACATTCCTTTCAAAGGTAAAACTTTATTTGGACCTGATTTGAAAGAGATTATTTCAGACATCACTGGGGGAAAGGGCCACGCTCTTCCACAGGATAGGTCTTTTAAGGCTAAAAATAAGCCTAATTTTCGTCCCTTTCGCAGAAATGGACCAGCCTCTAATTCTGCATCCTCTAAGCAAGAGGGTAATGCCTCACAACCCAAACCAGCCTGGAAACCAATGCAAGGCTGGAACAAGGGTAAGCAGGCCAAGAAGCCTGCCACTGCTAACAAAACAGCATGAAGGAGTAGCCCCCGATCCGGGACCGGATCTGGTGGGGGGCAGACTCTCTCTCTTTGCTCAGGCTTGGGCAAGAGATGTTCAGGATCCTTGGGCGCTAGAAATAGTTTCTCAAGGTTATCTCCTGGAATTCAAGGAACTACCCCCAAGGGGAAGGTTCCACAAGTCTCACTTATCCTCAAACCAAATAAAGAGACAGGCATTCTTACATTGTGTAGAAGACCTGTTAAAGATGGGAGTGATACACCCAGTTCCAATAAAGGAACAAGGAATGGGATTTTATTCCAATCTGTTCGTAGTTCCCAAAAAAGAGGGAACGTTCAGACCAATTTTGGATTTGAAGATCCTAAACAAATTTCTCAGGGTACCATCGTTCAAAATGGAAACTATTCGAACGATTCTACCCACCATCCAGGAAAGTCAATTTATGACTACCGTGGATCTAAAGGATGCGTACCTACATATTCCTATCCACAAAGAACATCATCAGTTCCTAAGGTTCGCTTTTCTGGACAAACATTACCAGTTTGTGGCTCTTCCATTCGGATTAGCCACTGCTCCAAGGATTTTCACAAAGGTGCTAGGGTCCCTTCTAGCGGTTCTAAGACCAAGGGGCATTGCAGTAGTACCTTACTTGGACGACATTCTAATACAAGCGTCGTTCCTGTCAAAAGCAAAGGCTCATACGGACATCGTTCTAGCCTTTCTCACATCTCACGGATGGAAGGTGAACAAAGAAAAGAGTTCTCTGTCCCCGTCAACAAGAGTTCCCTTCTTGGGAACAATAATAGATTCCTTAGAAATGAGGATTTTTCTGACAGAGGTCAGAAAATCAAAACTTCTAAGCTCTTGTCAAGTGCTTCATTCTGTTCCTCGTCCTTCCATAGCGCAGTGCATGGAAGTAATAGGATTGATGGTTGCAACAATGGACATAGTTCCTTTTGCACGAATTCATCTAAGACCATTACAACTGTGCATGCTCAAACAGTGGAATGGGGATTATACAGACTTGTCTCCAATGATTCAAGTAGATCAAAAGACCAGAGATTCACTCCGTTGGTGGCTGACCCTGGACCATCTGTCCCAGGGAATGAGCTTCCGCAGGCCAGAGTGGGTCATTGTCACGACCGACGCCAGCCTAGTGGGCTGGGGTGCGGTCTGGGAATCCCTGAAAGCTCAGGGTCTATGGTCTCGGGAAGAGTCTCTTCTTCCGATAAACATTCTGGAACTGAGAGCGATATTCAATGCTCTCAGAGCTTGGCCTCAACTAGCAAAGGCCAAATTCATAAGGTTCCAATCAGACAACATGACGACTGTTGCTTATATCAATCATCAAGGGGGAACAAAGAGTTCCCTGGCGATGAAAGAAGTGACCAAAATAATTCAATGGGCGGAGGATCACTCCTGCCACTTGTCTGCGATCCACATCCCAGGAGTGGAAAATTGGGAAGAGGATTTTCTGAGTCGTCAGACATTTCATCCGGGGGAGTGGGAACTCCATCCGGAAATCTTTGCCCAAATAACTCAATTATGGGGCATTCCAGACATGGATCTGATGGCGTCTCGTCAGAACTTCAAGGTTCCTTGCTACGGGTCCAGATCCAGGGATCCCAAGGCGACTCTAGTAGATGCACTAGTAGCACCTTGGACTTTCAACCTAGCTTATGTATTCCCACCGTTTCCTCTCATTCCCAGGCTGGTAGCCAGGATCAATCAGGAGAGGGCCTCCGTGATCTTGATAGCTCCTGCGTGGTCACGCAGGACTTGGTATGCAGACCTGGTGAATATGTCATCGGCTCCACCATGGAAGCTACCTTTGAGACAGGACCTTCTTGTTCAAGGTCCATTCGAACATCCAAATCTGGCCTCCCTCCAACTGACGGCTTGGAGATTGAACGCTTGATTCTATCAAAGCGTGGGTTTTCAGATTCTGTGATAGATACTCTGGTTCAGGCCAGAAAACCGGTAACTAGAAAGATTTACCATAAAATATGGAAAAGATATATCTGTTGGTGTGAATCCAAAGGATTCCCATGGAATAAGATAAAAATTCCTAAGATTCTCTCCTTTCTACAAGAAGGTTTGGAGAAAGGATTATCTGCAAGTTCTCTAAAGGGACAGATATCTGCTTTATCTGTCTTACTACACAAAAGACTGGCAGCTGTGCCAGATGTTCAAGCATTTGTTCAGGCTCTGGTTAGGATCAAGCCTGTTTACAGACCTTTGACTCCTCCCTGGAGTCTAAATCTAGTTCTTTCAGTTCTTCAAGGGGTTCCGTTTGAACCCTTACATTCCATAGATATTAAGTTACTATCTTGGAAAGTTTTGTTTTTGGTTGTAATTTCTTCTGCTAGAAGAGTTTCAGAGTTATCTGCTCTGCAGTGTTCTCCTCCTTATCTGGTGTTCCATGCAGATAAGGTGGTTTTGCGTACTAAGCCTGGTTTTCTTCCTAAAGTTGTTTCTAACAAAAATGTTAACCAGGAGATAGTTGTACCTTCTTTGTGTCCGAATCCAGTTTCAAAGAAGGAACGTTTGTTACACAATTTGGACGTTGTCCGTGCTCTAAAGTTCTATTTAGAGGCTACTAAAGATTTCAGACAAACATCTTCCTTGTTTGTTGTTTATTCTGGTAAAAGGAGAGGTCAAAAAGCGACTTCTACCTCTCTTTCCTTTTGGCTTAAAAGCATCATCCGATTGGCTTATGAGACTGCCGGATGGCAGCCTCCTGAAAGAATCACAGCTCACTCCACTAGGGCTGTGGCTTCCACATGGGCCTTCAAGAACGAGGCTTCTGTTGACCAGATATGTAAGGCAGCGACTTGATCTTCACTGCACACTTTTGCCAAATTTTACAAATTTGATACTTTTGCTTCTTCGGAGGCTATTTTTGGGAGAAAGGTTTTGCAAGCTGTGGTTCCTTCCGTTTAGGTGACCTGATTTGCTCCCTCCCTTCATCCGTGTCCTAAAGCTTTGGTATTGGTTCCCACAAGTAAGGATGACGCCATGGACCGGACACACCAATGTTGGAGAAAACAGAATTTATGCTTACCTGATAAATTACTTTCCCCAACGGTGTGTCCGGTCCACGGCCCGCCCTGGTTTTTTAATCAGGTCTGATGAATTATTTTCTCTAACTACAGTCACCACGGTATCATATGGTTTCTCCTATATATATTTCCTCCTGTCCGTCGGTCGAATGACTGGGGTGGGCGGAGCCTAGGAGGGATCATGTGACCAGCTTTGCTGGGACTCTTTGCCATTTCCTGTTGGGGAAGAGAATATCCCACAAGTAAGGATGACGCCGTGGACCGGACACACCGTTGGAGAAAGTAATTTATCAGATAAGCATAAATTCTTTTTTTTTGTGCTGTTTTGGTATCACTTATACGGCGTAGCATACAATGCCTTACGTGGCGAAAATGGAGAAATATTACTCCATTTTCACCTCGCCATAAAAAGCAGCTGTTGCAGGCCTTGCGTTGAGTATGGGAGCACCGTAACTCCCTAAAATGCCTTCCAAAAAAAACCTAACACCTAATGCATGCGCAATGTCTATCTACCTGTCAACCGCAATCCCCCACCGCAATAACTAATAAAGTGCATTAACTCCTAAACCACCACTCCCGGAGCCCACCGCCATCTACATTATATGTATTAACCCCTAAACCGCCGCTCCCGGACCCCGCCGCCACCTACATTAAATTTATTATCCCCTAATCTGACTCCCCTACACCGCCGCCACCTACATTAAATTTATTAACCCCTAAACCTAAGTCTAACCCTAACTTAATTATTATTTAAATAAATCTAAATAATATTACTATTATTAACATTTAATAAATAGAGTACTATGACAGTTACCAGCCTTTTTGTCTGTGAATTAAAGTCCAGATTGACTCCACCATAAAAAGTCAAATGATGGGTGGAATTTGGCTATTGATAAATAATTGCAGTAAGAAGGATGATAATGTGTTTTAAAAATGTTAAGACTTGGCTATCAGCTGATATGTCATTCTATATCAACACAGCAGAAATTTCTTTTAATTACAAGGTGTTTACTGTCCCTTTAACTTTGAATGAGTTATTATTTATTTAATGTGTTACATTTTACAGGTTTATACTTCTAGGGCACTGGTTTTCAAACCTGTCCTCGGGCCTCCCCAACAGGCCATATTTTCAGGATTACCTTCGATGAGAACAGGTAAAGTAACCAGGTTTGCTAATCAGCTGATTATTTCACCTGTGTTCCAGTTCAAAAATCCTCAAAATCTGACCGGTTAGTGAGACTTTAGGATAGGGTTAATCTGCTAGAGTAACAGCACTAATATCCTTTTACCTTTAGTGAGATTGTAAGAGATGTTTAAATGTTTGTGTAGGAAATGTGCCTTATAAAATGTTAGCTGGAGAACATGATGAAAAATGTTCCATTTAATTGCAAATCTAATGCAATAATATCAGTACCATAGTCTTTGAAACATTTCACTTAAGATCATGCCCTTTGTAAGAATAATATTCCATGTTTGTGTCTAATAAAAACACATTAGCTACAAAGGTCAAAATATTTGTATACAAAAAAAATAAAGAAAAAATGTGCTTATAGATATGTCAACATGGAAAACAGGAGGAAATTAGTAAGGCAGACATTTCATATCTAAAGAAACACATAATTATATAAGTAGACTCAACTACACTAATCTGCTTTTATTTCAGCATTTCTCAAAACAAAAAAATACATAATGTCCATACAATAAATCAAAATAAATTAAAAAAATCAATATTTGCTATGATCACCGCTGATAACTGCTTTAACTCTATCTGGTATTGATTCTAAAGTTTTGCACAGAATTTTACAATCCACATTATTCTACCCCTCCTTTAGATCATTCCAGTGTGTAGAGATATCACAGTGAATTTAGCCTTTTCCAATGAGGTTGAGGTCTAGAGGTTGTAAAGGTAAAGCCGTGCAAATTAGCATAACTTGGTGTTCCTTAGACTTTAGATACACCTGACACAGCTTCGATGTGTGTTTAGGATCATTGTACTTCTGCAAAATGAATCTTCTTCCATATAGTTTTAAGCCTGAATAGATGGCATGGCTCTACAGGATACAGTGGAACTTCTCTTTGGTCAAATTTTAGTTACCTTGTACAAATCACTAACTCCAGTGTAGTTATCATGTGTAAATCATTGACTCAAGTGTAGTTATCTTGTGTAATCACCAACTCCAGTGTAGTTATCTTGTGTAAATCATCAACTCCAGTGTAGTTATCTTGTTTAAATCATCAAATCCAGTGTAGTTATCTTGTGTCAATCATCGACTCAAGTGTAGTTATCTTGTGTAATCATCAACTCCAGTGTAGTTATCTTGTGTAAATCATCAACTCCAGTGTAGTTATCTTGTGTAATCATCAACTCCAGTGTAGTTATCTTGTGTAAATCATCAACTTTTTATATATATATATCTACGTGGCTTTTCATTCACTACCACAAACTACACGCACCACTTTGGCTCTCACTCCTTGCCATCACAAGCCTCACATATTTCTGCATATTAAGATATTAAGACCTGCACTTCATACAAACCTTCACTAATTGTCTGCATGTCCCTCACAGTCTTTGTTTCATTACAACCTCAACTGCATACTAAATGCCACACACCTCTCAACAATGCCTACATGACTGCAGATATCTAGTATTGCATCAACACACATGCCTTGCAGCCTAGCAATTGAACTTAATGCAGCTGCAAGGAAATGATGACTTCATAAGGCCACACCAAACCTTTCACATCACAATAATGATGACTAGCTATATATGTGAATACTCACCAAGCCACATACCCATCTAGCATAACCACATGTAGCAAGCGACATCTTCATATAAGTTACCTGATTTAAACTATGCCACATTAGATTCATTCAGGTATCCAGCAGCTACACCTATGCAATGTGACACTGCATTATATGCACACTGCACAACACCCCCTATCCGAGGCTTACCAAATTATCTGTACATGTAATACTCCTCACACATGGGAGTCACTAGACTGGGGTCCTATGCATCCAAGGTGCTATGTGTAGGCTTTCTGTTCCAACCCAGCAAAACACTGCAGCCTTCTTGCTTCCTCCTCCAATATGGTTTTTCCTCTACCATACAGGGTCTAACTGCACATGCCTCTTATCTTACCCAAAATCCAGGTCTAGAGGAGAAAGCCTATAATGAGGCCCATCGGAGGTGCAAAACAATGACTGAGTGCACCTTTGGTTCAAGTCCTCATGGTTCAGTGGTCTAGAACATTCTGGTAGGGCCTTGATTTACTTCCCTCCAAAAGGTCATCAACATCATAATGGCATGCTCTTTGCTTGTATAATCTGGCTCAGCACAAAAGCTTTTTGAGGAAAGTACTGCTGGATGTTGTTGTGGAAGAGGAGAAGCTAGAACCTCATGTTTGGCATATCGACATTTAGTGGGCAGCTGACTTCAAGTCAACATCATAAGTGAGTACTTTCAAGGTAAATATTTGTACCTTGTATTCTTCATCTATATCATTTTATTTACTGCTCCAGGTGTACCAGGGCCTCTAATTTGTGTAACAGATGATAAAGGGATATGAAACCCAAAATTTTTATTTTGTGATTCAAAAGGAACATACAATTTTAAAAAAAAGCTTGCAATTTACTTCTATTATTATCAAAATTGCTTTGTTCCTATGATAATCTTTGTTGAAGAGATTTATAGGTAGGTGTCTGGAGCACTACACGGCAATAGTGCTGCCATCTAGTGCTCTTCCAAATGGATAATATTTTTGTAAACTGCTGCCATATAGTGCACCAGACATGGGCAGACTCCTGAGCTTACATCATTGTTTTTCAGCAAACAGTACTTAGAGAACGAAGAACATTAGATAATATATGTAAATAATAAAGTTGTTTAAAATCACTCAACTCAAAATGTTGAGTTTCATATCCCTTTAAGATGAAATGGCAGATGCTTATAACCAACCCTATGTTCATTATACACATATATCACACCTATATGAGTTTGCTGGACATCTCATTCCAAATCCTGAAAACTCTTGCCTGTTAGGGGGGCCTGAGAACTGGTTTGAAAAATCCTGTCCTAGATGCTTCAACTTCATTAAAATAGCACTTACTTTGACTGGGACAGATATACTAGGGAAGAAATGTCATTCTGCATAGGTGGCATACTAATGACAGTTAGGGATGGGCGAATGTGTTTATATCCGAATTTGAATGTTAGAACGAATGTTATTGTAGAAATTCGATTTACATAATAGAATGTTGATAAGAACGAATATTTTTAAAAATTCGATTTTTGAATGTTATTTACAGTTTTCGAATGTCACATTTGAATTCGAATGTCACATTTGAATTCAAATGTCACATTCAAATTCAAATGTCACATTCAAATTTGAATGTTACTTTCGAATATCACATTCGAATTCTAATATTACATTTATAAAACACAATTGTAGTCTAGAAACACTATTTCGAATGTCACATTCGAATCAAATATCACATTTGAATCGAATTTCACATTCGAATTCGAATATTACATTTAAAAAACACAGTATTAGACTAGAAATACTATTCGAATTTGAATGTCACATTTGAATCGAATATCATATTCGATTCGAATATCACATTTAAAACACAGTATTAGATTAGAAATACTATTTCCAATTCGAATGTGACATTCAAATTCAAATATAGCATTAAAATTTGAATATTACACTTATTAAACACAGTTGTAGACTAGAAATACTATTTCAAATTCAAATGTCACATTCAAATTTGAATATTACATTTCAAAATTGAATGAATACATAGCTAAACATTCTATTTTTCAACGAATATTTTCAAATTTTATTGAAAAAATTGAAAAATAAAATTCGAAAATAGAATGTTAGAATGTTATATAAACATTTGAAATTCAATTCGAACGAACGTATCAAAATTTGTTTTAAATTTCGAATTTTTAGAAACATTCGCCCATCCCTAATGACAGTGTCACTGAGTTCTTCCATACAACCTGTACTTGCAATGTTTATGCAAATGCCATGACTATGTGCTTGATTTTATGCACCTGTGGCTGAAACTCCAGGACTCAATGATTAGTAGGGCTGTCCACATACTTTTGGATCCCAATATGTAATTTGTAAACTAGTAGATAATTTATTATGAAAGAATATACAGGTTACATATGTATTTTGAAGTCTCTTTTTATGAATAAGACAATCAAAACAGTGATTATCAGATATTTTACCATATAAATAAGAATGACAAATATGTGACGTTACACAGAGATATTGTTGGCACATTAGCCCAAAAAATAAACAAATCTCCATAACTTAAACATATGGATGTCAAAATTGTGATTTAAGAAATACAGATGCATATGAGTATTTATACACTGCATGTGTATGATTATATATGACCCACTTGCAATGCAGATAACTATAGAATATTAATGTCACTATTAAACCACCACCCCCATGCATACAGGGCCCTTAATGGTCTCTAAGAGTAGGTAAAAAATTAGATGCAGCTCTGTGCACAATCAATTGCAATTAGGGTTCACATAGGAGAGAGAAATTCACATTAAACATTAGTATTTGTAAGGATGTCTTGTGTAATCAGAGCTCATTGTATGGGCAAAGCACATAAGAGAGGTGCACAACGAGGTAAAGATTTATTCTGTAGACAATAATAAAGTGACACATAAGCACTTACATCAATAAAAGCAGTATCCAATGTAACGCTAACCAAACTCTGGTTAGATCACAAACGCTGTGTTCAGACACCCCTTGTCAGAATGTTATTCCAGTGTAGATGTTCTCTCGACCGCACAGAAGTTGGTGTCTGACGTCACTGATGACAAGAGTCCGGAGCGTCCTCCAGCATGCGGGTATCACACAGTCTGATAGTCCGATCGTCTCCCGACTTGGTCCGTACAAAGCTTCAGGAAAACACACCCTACGCGTTTCGTCCGGTACCCGGCCACACTTTTTCAAGGGTATTCAACAGTTTCTGTAAACAGCTGATAGAAGCTGTGATCTAAATGGGCAATTTATATATCCCTAACAACAGCGCTCCCTAGTGATAAATTCACAACACAGCACTCTGATAATAACATACCATAATACTATAATAACAGTGTTACAATAAAGTGTCTTTTTCATAACAGACAAATAATAAAAACTTTGAATTCATGATCAATATATCTAAAATCATATGTGATGAAAAAACATATAAACCAATATATATATATACACAGATCATGTAATTAGACATATAAAAAGTCAGACATATAAAAAAAAAGTATATCTAATAAAAAAAACATCTGAAAAATAATAAATTTTAATAATAAATCTACACAAATCATATAATTGGACATAAATAATATCATCCCTATATGAACTGCTAAAAGATTTTATAAAAATAATAATTTAATATTCATTTCATTAAAATTCACTTCATTTAAAATTATTTACATGTACGCTGCTAGGTCTAGATCTACATTAAGTCCGTATGGATATAGACACCCTATTTTATATATCCAATACGTTTCTTGTTGTCTAAGGGCCAACAGTCTATTATACACATTCGGAGATACCCAATCTATCACTTTCACTTTTAAAGAGACAGGATTGCAGTTATGACCCTCATGAAAATGATTAGGGTCCCTAACTTAGGGACACTATGTTTAATTGATTTTTCTCTGGCCATTTTTATATTATAGATGTCTTTATTGACTCTAGTTTTGATCTTTCTTTTGGTGCAGCCTACATAAAATAGGCCACACCCACATGTGAGCAGGTAAACTACAAATGTGTTATCACAAGTGGCCTTACATTTAATGTCAAATTCAATTGTACCATTGTAATTTGAAAATTTCAATTGCTTGTCCACATGATTACACATGTTACACCTCGCTTTTTTGCAAGCATGTGTCCCTTTAAATGTAGTAAGCCAATTTGGTCCCACATTTATATCTATGTTATTCCTAAGTTTACGTATTGGATATATAAAATTGTGTGTCTATATCCATACGGACTTAATGTAGATCTAGACCTAGCAGCGTATATGTAAATATTTTTAAATGAAGTGAATTTTAATGAAATAAATATTAAATTATTATTTTAATAAAATCTTTTTAGCAGTTCATATAGGGATGATATTATTTATGTCCAATTATATGATTTGTGTAGATTTATTATTAAAATGTATTATTTTTCAGATTTTTTTTTTATTAGATATAATTTTTTTATATGTCTGACTTTTTATATGTCTAATTATATGATCTGTGTATATATATTGGTTTATATGTTTTATCATCACATATGATTTTAGATATATTGGTCATGAATTCAAAGTTTTTATTATTTGTCTGTTATGAAAAAGACACTTTATTGTAACACTGTTCGAATGTTATTATCAGACTGCTGTGTTGTGAATTTATCACTAGGGAGCGCTGTTGTTAGGGATATATAAATTGCTCATTTAGATCACAGCTTCCGGGTACCGGACGAAATGCGTAGGGTGTGTTTTCCTGAAGCTTTGTACGGACCAAGTCGGGAGACGATTGCACTATCAGACTGTGTGATACCCGCATGCTGGAGGACGCTCCGGACTCTTGTCATCAGTGATGTCAGACGCCAACTTCTGTGTGGTCGAGAGAACATCTACACTGGAATAACATTCTGACAAGGGGTGTCTGAACACAGTGTTTGTGATCTAACCGGAGTTTGGTTAGCGTTACACTGGATACTGCTTTTATTGATGTAAGTGCTTACGTGTCACTTTATTATTATCTACAGAATAAATCTTTAACTCGTTGTGCACCTCTCTTATGTGCTTTGTCATAGTTTTCTCTGTTTCGTGGTTGGCTGGAAATACCATTGAAAGAGGGCAGCACCGAAAGCAATTTGAAGCTTTACTGTTTTGTATGGGCTTTCTCTACCAATTGAAGTCTCTAAAGACATTTTGTTCTGAGGGTAATAATATTATACAAGATAGAAAAATAGAGGGGAGCACCAAAAAGGCTGAGGTAGGTGAGTGAAAATATACACTTTAATCAGTACATATAATATTTAATACATATAATGTCTAATACAATAAAATACATGGATCCATGCTAACTAAAAACAGTAAAAACAAGATTGAGTGAACAGTAGATCTTAGTAAAGTAGACAATTACACAATGGTAGCATAAAAATAAAGATAAAAATAAAAGTAAAAATAAAAATAAAGTTGAAAATAAACAGTTGTACAAAAATAAACAGATTCACATAAATAAATAGACTGGCAATATGTGATGGTGGTAAAAGTCAATCCTGGAATAGGTGATAAATAAACAATCCAAAATTCAATGTATGGGTGTTAAAACAAGTCCATCCAAAATCCAATGTGTCAGTGTAAATATAATTCCAAAGTCACACGTGAAAAAAATAAAAAAAATGAAAAAATTATTAAATCAAAAATCAAAAATACAAATAATCTTTGTGTTCTAGTGTGAATCTTTGTGTTCAAAAAGACATCAAATGATATAGTGAGGTGAATTCCAGGTCCCTGTCAGATGACCATAATTGTGTCAGTGAATAGATGAGAGTACAATAGTTGAAAACAAAAATATGTTTAAAAAACCTGTGAAAAAGAACAAAAGGCAAATTTGCAGACTATATCAACTGTTAAGTTTATATATAGGTAATATGCTTACTTTGATTCTGTCAACGCGTTTCGGCCTAAAACTAGGCCTTTATCAAGACTAGATAATCAAGTAAGCAGATCAGAATATATAGGGTTAGTAAGCCAATGAGAATTGATTGTTTGGGTGCCAAAAATTAGACCACGCCCACTTCCTGTGAATTGCATTATGGTTACTGGCAAATCTTATGACAGACAGTATTAATACATTTTTATATGTGTACAAAAACTCTATACTATACTTCAACTGTATTCAAATAATTTTCTTCAAAGAAATAGAAGTATCTGACTGATTTTTCAAACTAAAATAAAGTAAAATATGGTGCTAGACTGGCACTTCCTGTTTATCAATGCCAAGCTGAGTTTCGGTATTTTTCTTTTACTTCCAGTCTAAAATACAGATTTCCTAATTCTCTGTATGTTACAATCTTATTTGCTTATCTTCTATTATTTGTGGCTAAGTTTCCAATATTATGGACAAATCTAATGTGTTAGACGATCTTTGTTTGGTAATACCGGAATTGTATTTCTGTTTTTTTTTCATTTGACCCGGTTCCGGTTTATCATTTCCGGTTCCGGTTTCTGTTATGACTACATCCGGTACATTTGATATCGCTGGATATTGTGTAGTTATATTATAATTGGATGCTAAATCAAGAAAAATCAAGAAAAATATAAGGATCTTATTCTTAAAATCGCCAATAATATAATAAAAAGTGGAACTAGAGGGATATAGTAAAATTGTGATGTGGTGATATTCTCATAATAGATAAATAGATATCTGAAATAAAGGAGAGATAACATAGTAGTGTAAAATCGACTGACATATACCTGTGTTGATTTTTTTATATAGTAAAAGATAGAGATAATGTCATAAAAATAGAGATAACATAGTGTTGAATAAACTGACATGTACTATTAAGAAAAATTATATATGGAATATTATGTTCAATCGATAGGAGGGCATACAATCTTAAAGCACAATAGGTTTTTATATATATATAAAAATATAAAAATATTTAAAAAAATATATAAAAATATATTTTGTAGGGAATTTAAAAAAAATCCTCATAAGAATTTAGATCTCCATATAGATATTAAAAATTAAAAAATGTTTAAAAATATATGTGTTCAAAAATGTGTATAAGGATATAGTTCATAATAGAATAAGGTAACTAGTATTGCGTAATAAAAGTTTGTAAAAAGTTTTAAAACGATTTTAAATATGAGCCATTTACAGATGGGAGTGTGCTATCTGAAGTCATTTCAATCAGAGGATTACTAAAATTCTTTACTATCTTTTATGAATACAGTGCTAATATTACTGGTCAATAGGTTCTTAGACTTTCTCTACCAATTGAAGTCTCTAAAGACATTTTGTTCTGAGGGTATTAATATTATACCTTTCTGTTTTATCTTGTATATCTTTATATGTATATTGTCATGTTTGATTGTAACAAGGTTTTCTCCTATTAGTTACGTCTCAATTTCCTATATACCACTGTTGAGGGCTGTTTTACTCAATATAAATAGATTTATTGTTCTCATAGGTAGACTAGCGCTGATTTACTTTTTTTGTGTTGTCTCTTTGTATGGGCTCTGGACTACATGTGTCATTCATACATGCATATATCCCCACAAATAAACGGCAAGATTATAAGTTGTGCAGTACGGCTATACCACTGAAAAATTGGCCTTTTTGAGCGGAATGGCAGGTCTCCCGTATTACAAGTGGCGGCGGTACGGCTATACCGCTAGCGTTTTAGCCTGTACCGCAACTCTCCATTCCGCACTCCAAAAATGGCTTTTGAGTGTGGAATATTCAGCTCACCCGTATTACAGGTTGTGCAGTCTGGCTATAACACTAGCGTTATAGCTTATACCGCCACGATCCATTCTGCAATCAAAGACCAGTAGTTATGGATTTTGCTAAACAAAAATGTTTCACAAAACTCATAACAAAAATGTTATAAAGTACACCAACACCCATAAACTACCTATTAACCCCTAAACCGCCATCCCCTAGCATCGCAAATATTATATTACATTTATTAACTCCTAATCCACCAACCACATCGCCAACACTAAAATAAAGTATTAACCCTTAAACCGCCAACCCCCCACATCGCAACTACTATAATAAACCTAATAACCCCTAAGCCACCGGCCGCCAACATCACAAATACTAAACTAAACCTTTTAACCCCTAAACCACTGCCCCCATCGCAACTACTATAATAAACCTATTAACCCCTAAACGAAACAACCCCTACATTTAAATTAAAGTTACAATATAACTACCTTTAAATAAATAAAAACTTACCTGTGAAATAAAAAAAAACTAAGATTAAACTGTAAATTACCCTAACTTTACTATTTAAAATAATAAAATAAATGAAAAATAAAAAACCTAAGTTACAAAATTAAAAAATCCTAACACTACAAAAAAATAGATTTAGGGGTTAATAGTTTCATTTATTGTATAACGATGTGGGGGCGGTGGTTTAGTGGTTTATTGGTTTAGTTCAGTATTTGCAATGTGGGGGGGCGGCAGTTTAGGGGTTAATAGATTTATTATAGTAGTTTCGATGGGTGGGCTTGTGGTTTAGGGGTTAATAACTTTATTTATTGTTAGCGATGTGGGGGGCCAGCAGTTTAGGAGTTCATAACTTTATTTAATGTTGGCGATGTCGGGGGCGGCGGTTAATAGGTTTATTTAGGTTTTATCGATGCAGGGATGGCGGTTTAGGGGTTAATCACTTTATTTAGTGTCGGGAGTAGCGGATTAGGGGTATTTAGACTAGGGGTTTATGTTAGAGTGTTCGGTTTGTACATAACTTTCTTTTCCCCATAGACATCAATGGGAATTGCGTTATAGCGAATGCCATTCTGCGATCGCATGTGTTAGTTTTTTTTCTAACAATTTCTCTCCATTGATGTCTATTGGGGAAAAGGTGCATGAGCAGGCTTTGGCTTTTGTGCACAGCACAAGAAGGTTTTTCTGTAACTTGTAATGGCAGAGCTATGGAAAGTGAGGTAGCACTAAATTTTTAACGTTATTTACGTACCGGGAGTAGCGCACTAGTGATGTCGTGAACATAAAAATTTGGGTTTGCGAACAGCGAACGCGAACTTCCACAACTGTTCGCGAACGGGCGAACCGGGCGAACCGCCATAGACTTCAATAGGCAGGCGAAATTTAAAACCCACAATTGTTTGGAATAACGTGCTTTAAAACATCAGGTATGATGTTGTATCGATCAGGTAGTGTAAGGGTTACGCCCGCCTCACAGTGACAGACCAAACTCCCCGTTTAACACATCGCAAACAACCGCAAACAGTCCATTTGCACAACCGCAAACTCCCCATTTGCACAAGGTTGGATACCAAGCTAGCCATGTCCCGTTCCTTGTCCTCACTAATGTCATTGAAGGTCTCTTCCTCCACCCAGCCACGTACAACACCAAGGGTCCCCGAAAGGTGACAACAAGCCCCCTGGGACTCCTGCTGTGTTTGGTCTTCCACCTCCTCAAAGCCACCTTCCTCCTCTGACTCCTCTTCTTCAGACTCCTCTCTCTGCGTTGCCTCTCTCTGCGTTATTATAAGGTGTGTTAAGTAGTACTATTCCTATCAGTTTAATCCCTGTTCCATCCCCTATCAGGGGACGTGTATATGGCATGGATTTTAGGAACCGGGAGATGGAAAAAGATGCTTGGTCGGTCCTCCTACTTCAAATTTGGGGCACTGCGCGTGCAATCTAATGTGCCACCAGATAGGAGTGGTGTGTTAAGTAGTACTATTCTTATCAGTTTAATCCCTGTTACGTCCCCTATCAGTTACACCAGATATGAGTTGCACTGGTGTGATACTGTGCCCTGGCAGGCAGGGACTGAAACGCACACGTGTGAAAGAAACTGACTGCTATTATTTCACAGTCAAAAAAGTGTTGTTTTTTTAAAATGTACACTACTGTTACACCAGATATGAGTTGCACTGGGGTGACACTGTGCCCTGGCAGGCACTGAAACGCACACGTGTGAAGGAAACTGACTGCTATTATTTCACAGTCAAAAAAATGTTTTGTTTTTTTTAAATCTACACTACTGTTACACCAGATATGAGTTGCACTGGGGTGACACTGTGCCCTGGCAGGCACTGAAACGCACACGTGTGAAGGAAACTGACTGCTATTATTTCACAGTCAAAAAAGTTTTGTTTTTTTTAAATGTACACTACTGTTACAACAGATATGAGTGATGGCACTGGGGTGACACTGTGCCCTGGCAGGCACTGAAACGCACACGTGTGAAGGAAACTGACTGCTATTATTTAACACAGTCAAAAAAGTGTTGTTTTTTTAAAATCTACACTACTGTTACACCAGATATGAGTTGCACTGAGGTGACATTGTGCCCTGGCAGGCACTGAAACGCACACGTGTGAAGGAAACTGATTGCTATTATTTAACACAGTCAAAAAAGTGTTTTTTTTTTTTTTAAATCTACACTACTGTTACACCAGATATGAGTTGCACTGGGGTGACACTGTGCCCTGGCAGGCACTGAAACGCACACGTGTGAAGGAAACTGACTGCTTTTATTTAACACAGTCAAAAAAGTGTTGTTTTTTTAAATCTACACTACTGTTACACCAGATATGAGTTGCACTGGGGTGACACTGTGCCCTGGCAGGCACTGAAACGCACACGTGTGAAGGAAACTGACTGCTATTATTTAACACAGTCAAAAAAGTGTTGTTTTTTTTAAATCTACACTACTGTTACACCAGATATGAGTTGCACTGGGGTGACACTGTGCCCTGGCAGGCACTGAAACGCACACGTGTGAAGGAAACTGACTGCTTTTATTTAACACAGTCAAAAAAGTGTTGTTTTTTTAAATCTACACTACTGTTACACCAGATATGAGTTGCACTGGGGTGACACTGTGCCCTGGCAGGCACTGAAACGCACACGTGTGAAGGAAACTGACTGCTATTATTTAACACAGTCAAAAAAGTGTTTTTTTTTTTAAATCTACACTACTGTTACACCAGATATGAGTTGTACTGGGGTGACACTGTGCCCTGGCAGGCAGGCACTGAAACGCACATGTGTGAAGGAAACTGACTGCTATTATTTAACACAGTCAAAAAAGTGTTTTTTTTTTAAATCTACACTACTGTTACACCAGATATGAGTTGCACTGGTGACACTGTGCCCTGGCAGGCACTGAAATGCACACGTGTGAAGGAAACTGACTGCTATTATTTAACACAGTCAAAAAAGTGTTGTTTTGTTTAAATCTACACTACTGTTACACCAGATATGAGTGGTGGCACTGGGCAAGTGGGCGCAGTATACGCTGTGAGCCTGACACACACGTTGGCAGGCAGGCAACTGCAATTAGATTACACAGGAAAAAAAAAAGCAGACTGATGTTCTAGCCCTAAAAAGGGCCTTACAGCAGAGATCAGATGAGTCCTTCAGGACTGTAGTGGACACTAAATACACTAACACTAGCCTATCGATTTTCCTATTAAATCAGCAGCAGCTACACTGTCCCTCCTCTCACTAAGAATGCAGCTTCCGAATTAATCTAAAATGGATGCTGTCCAGGAGGTAGGAGGGTCTGGGAGGGAGGGTCTGCTGCTGATTGGCTGGAATGTGCCTGCTGACTGTGAGGTACAGGGTCAAAATTTTACTCAATGATGATGAATAGGGGGCGGATCGAACATGTATGTAGATAGATATGTACATTTTATGTAGCTGCATATTACAATCTCCATTGTGAAGAATGTTTTGTGATAAACATATTTTGGAACATTCAGTGAGTGAGGCCTGTACTTATTCTCTAGAGTGAGTGCACGCAAGGAAATGCTGCATCCTGTGAGAGAATATTCTTGGTGGGATAGAGATTCCTGCAATACCTGGAAGACATAATAATGTATGCTCATTTCCAATGGCATGATTAGGTAAGATTGTTTTCTCTGTGTGCTGGAGAAGGATGTCATGTTTAACCCCTTGAGTGCTCGCGATGGCTCTGAGCCGTCGTAGAGTTTCTAATGTCGAAGGGCTAACGACAGTTCAGAGCCGTTGCTAGCACTCTCCCACCTTGAGGGAGATCTGGGGGCTCCCACCCACTCCTACCCCGGCGATCAGGCCTGCTTAGTGACAGGCATCGCCGGAGCTTCACATTTTGCATGGTGACATCACTCACAATGACGTGATGACGTCACCGCACAACTTTATTAAAAAATTACAATACAAAGTATAGGGAAAGGGGGCATGCTGCTTAGACACCTGTATCTCAGGCATCTAAGCAGCTACAGACCCCCAAGACTCACCGTTGGAAAGATAAGTCTTGGGGATCTTCAAAAAAAAAATAAAAAAATACTAAAGTTAAAAAAATAAAAATTTCAAAAAATTTAAATAAAAAAAAACAACTTAAATCACCTTAGCACCCAGGTGGGAAAGTGTTTAGCACTCAAAGGGTTAGAGACAAGTGAAGTACATTGGTGTTGGATAAGTGACACTGACTCTGATGTATTCTTATCTGCAAAATATGGAAACGGAAGGGAAACATCAGTATCAAATGTAGACCTGTTTATGTGTCTGTGTTTTAACATTGCTTACTTAAAGGGATATTCCAGCCAAAATTAGAAAAAAAACATGGGTGCATTTTGGTATTGAACAGGCGCATTTTTTTAATAAACATGCATTAGCAAAAATGCTTCCAATAAAAGCTATAGCTGTTTCAAAAGTGTATTTAAGTATGCACCGTGCACCAGCATTTTAAACACAAGCCTAAGGTGCTTGTACCATTTGGTAATGACTCAGTTTGTTAATTGCTGACATGATACAAGCCCCACTGATGATCTGAGCAGCTGCATTTTTTTAAAATTTGGGTGCAGTGAAAATATCTAGCTATGCTTCACATGCACAGAAAAATGTTAACACTAAAACAGTGATAACTCTTAATAGAAACATTTTTGCCAATACATGTATATTGCAAATATGTTTCTATTCAAAGATGTAATAAATCTAGGTGCATTTATATTTTGACTGGAATGTCCCTTTAAAGGCACATGATAAATTATTTCTAGTGACACTTTACACATATATCACTGGACTATGTAACTATGATCTAATAGTGTGTTTGTGAATAGTTATGTCCCGAACTGTTCGCCCGCGAACAGTTCACAGCGAACATAAGTTGTTCGCGTTCGCGTTTGTGGGCGAACACATGGTGATGTTCGATCCGCCCCTATGTGTCATCATTGTGGAAACTTTGACCCTTTATGTCACAGCCGCCTGACATGCATTAGCAAAAATGCTTCCAATAAAAGCTATAGCTGTTTCAAAAGTGTATTTAAGTATGCACCGTGCACCAGCATTTTAAACACAAGCCTAAGGTGCTTGTACCATTTGGTAATGACTCAGTTTGTTAATTGCTGACATGATACAAGCCCCACTGATGATCTGAGCAGCTGCATTTTTTTAAAATTTGGGTGCAGTGAAAATATCTAGCTATGCTTCACATGCACAGAAAAATGTTAACACTAAAACAGTGATAACTCTTAATAGAAACATTTTTGCCAATACATGTATATTGCAAATATGTTTCTATTCAAAGATGTAATAAATCTAGGTGCATTTATATTTTGACTGGAATGTCCCTTTAAAGGCACATGATAAATTATTTCTAGTGACACTTTACACATATATCACTGGACTATGTAACTATGATCTAATAGTGTGTTTGTGAATAGTTATGTCCCGAACTGTTCGCCCGCGAACGGTTCACAGCGAACATAGGTTGTTCGCGTTCGCGTTTGTGGGCGAACACATGGCGATGTTCGATCCGCCCCTATGTGTCATCATTGTGGAAACTTTGACCCTTTATGTCACAGCCGTCTGACACATTAGAGCCAATCAACATCAGACACTCCCTCACAGACACTCCCAGCTACTCGGAATCCGCCATTTTAGACTCATAACGACCTTGCTTTTTTAATGAGAGGACGTGTTGTGTTTTTGCTCCTGACATTAATAGGAAAAACATAGCTAGGCTAGTGTATTTACAGTCCAGAAGGACTCCACTCATCTCTGCTGCAAGCACAGCACCCCAAAAAGGCTATATTTCGTGCCGTTTTTTTTTTTTTTTTTCTTTTTTTTTTTTATTAGCATTTGCCTGGCTTTCAGCTGTGTGTTTAAGGCTCACAGCATATTCTGTGACTACTGCCACCACTGATATCTCCCTAACAACATTAGTTTAAATTTAACTAACCCAAAAATATAATTATTTTTCTAGTGTAATTTTCTTTCATTTTCTATCAGGCCAGTGTCACACAGCATATACTCTGGTTCATTGCTCTGTGCCAGCCAGCAGCCAGCAGTGTTAATATCCGTTTATAACATTATTTTTAATTTTAAAAAAAAACACAAAAAAATATTTTTCTAGTGTAATCTAATTACATTTACTATCATGCCTGTGTCTGTCAGGCTCACTCAGCATTAATATACCTCTTTTTTTTTCAGTCTTTTGGTTAATTGGTCTGTGCCAGGCAGCCACCCAGCATATCTATTTTTCTTTCACCTTAATTTTAATATAAAAAAAAAAAAGTTTAAATTTGTTTGCTAGTGTAATGTAATATAATTTTCTATCCGGCCTGTGTGTTTTGCTGACATAGAGAGCCTACTGTGTTTACTTGCTGCCCTCCCTAGTCTATGAGCCACGACTCATATGTGTTTAACCTTTTTTTAATTCCCCCCCCCAAAAAAAATAATTTCAATCATTTTTCTAGTGTAATCTAATAGTATTTTCTATCAGGCGTGTGTGTATCCGACATACAGAGCCTACTGTTTTTAATAGCTGCCCTTCCAAGGCTATCAGACACGACTCATATGTATGTGCTTAACCTTTTTCTTAAAATTTCCAAAAAAAAAGCCTTTAAATCATTATGCTAGTGTAATCTAATTGTATTTTCTATCAGGCCTGTGTCTAACTGTCTATCTGACTTACACAGCATACTGTTGTTATAATTGCTGCCCTACGTAGCAGCCAGCCAGTGCGACCACTCATAGAGTCATATGTGCATTGCACTTCTTAACATAATTTTAATATTAAAATCTAAAATTTTAAAATATTTTGCTAGTGTAATGTAACTTAATTTTCTATCAGTCCTGTGTTTTTGTCACTTACACAGCATACTGTGTTAAATTGCTGCCCTACCTACCATCCACGACTCATATCTGCCAGCCTGTCTGCCAGGCCCAAGTAGCCAATTAGTGGCACCAATCACAATTCTTGTAACAGTAATAAAAAAAAACAACATAATTTTTTGGACTGCAAATATTCAGTCTCCTAGGGCCATTGAATTTCATTTACCTCCTGCCTGCCACTGCCAGCCTTTTGTGCCAGGCCGTCTAGCCAACTATTTACACCAATCATAATTGTTGTCACAGTCAGACAGTATAGTTATTAATTTAAATAAAACATTTTTTTAGTGTTGATCGTAACCCTCAGTTTGCTCGAGCCTTTGAATTGCACTTTTCTACAGCCTTCCAAGCCTGTGTGCCAGGCCTACTTAAAAAATATTTACAACAATCATATTTGTTGTGACAGTATTCTAATAATTAAAAATTAAAATTTGTGGTAATAGTTGCTGTGATTTGAATCCTCAGTTTGCTGGTGCCATTGAATAGCACTTTCCTCCTGCCTTGCAGCCTGCTGTGAGCCAGGCCCACCTAGCCAATTGTCAGAAATCATATTTCTGTTAACAGTATTGCAAAAATTGTCAATCATCACTGTTTAGACTGTCAGTAATCAGTCTCCTAGTGTCCTTGAATTGCATCTCCCTCCTGCCTGCCATCCTTTTGTGCCAGGCCGTCTTGCCAACTATTTACACCAATCCAAATATTTTGCCACAGTATAGTTACTAATTACAATTAAAAAAATCTTTATTGTTAATGATCTTAACCCTCAGTTTGCTCGTGCCTTTGAATTGCACTTTTCTACAGCCTTCCAAGCCTGTGTGCCAGGCCTACTTAAAAAATATTTACACCAATCATATTTGTTGTGACAGTATTCTAATAATTAAAAATTAAAATTTTTGGTAATAGTTGCTGTGATTTGAATCGTCAGTTTGCTGGTGCCATTGAATAACACTTTCCTCCTGCCTTGCAGCCTGCTGTGAGCCAGGCCCACCTAGCCAATTGTTGTCAGCAATCATATTTCTGTTAACAGTATTGCAAAAATTGTCAATCATCACTGTTTAGACTGTCAGTAATCAGTCTCCTAGTGTCCTTGAATTGCATCTCCCTCCTGCCTGCCATCCTTTTGTGCCAGGCCGTCTTGCCAACTATTTACACCAATCCTAATTTTTTGTCACAGTATAGTTACTAATTACAATTAAAAAAATCTTTATTGTTGATGATCTTAATCCTCAGTTTGCTCGTGCCCTAGAATAGCACTTTTCTACAGCCTTCCAAGCCTGTGTGCCAGGCCTACTTAAAAAATATTTACACCAATCATATTTGTTGTGACAGTATTCTAATAATTAAAAATTAAAATTTTTGGTAATAGTTGCTGTGATTTGAAACCTCAGTTTGCTGGTGCCATTGAATAGCACTTTCCTCCTGCCTTGCAGCCTGCTGTGAGCCAGGCCCACCTAGCCAATTGTTGTCAGCAATCATATTTCTGTTAACAGTATTGCAAAAATTGTCAATCATCACTGTTTAGACTGTCAGTAATCAGTCTCCTAGTGTCCTTGAATTGCATCTCCCTCCTGCCTGCCATCCTTTTGTGCCAGGCCGTCTTGCCAACTATTTACACCAATCCTAATTTTTTGTCACAGTATAGTTACTAATTACAATTAAAAAAATCTTTATTGTTGATGATCTTAATCCTCAGTTTGCTCGTGCCCTAGAATAGCACTTTTCTACAGCCTTCCAAGCCTGTGTGCCAGGCCTACTTAAAAAATATTTACACCAATCATATTTGTTGTGACAGTATTCTAATAATTAAAAATTAAAATTTTTGGTAATAGTTGCTGTGATTTGAAACCTCAGTTTTCTGGTGCCATTGAATAGCACTTTCCTCCTGCCTTGCAGCCTGCTGTGAGCCAGGCCCACCTAGCCAATTGTTGTCAGCAATCATATTTCTTTTAACAGTATTGCAAAAATTTTCAATCATCACTGTTTTGACTGTCATTAATCAGTCTCCTAGTGTCCTTGAATTGCATCTCCCTCCTGCCTGCCATCCTTTTTGTGCCAGGCCGTCTTGCCAACTATTTACACCAATCCTAATTGTTGTCACAGTATAGTTACTAATTTAAATAAAAAAAATCTTGATTGTTGATCTTAATCCTCATTTTGCTTGTGCCATTGAATTGCACTTTTCTACTGCCTACCAGCCTGTGTGCCAGGCCCAACTATCCAATTAGTGCTAGCAATCATATTTCTTTTAACAGTATTGCAAAATTTGTCAATCAACACTGTTTTGACTGTCAATCTGCAGTCTACTAGTGCCCTTGAATTGCATTTTCCTCCTGCCTGCCTGCCTGTGTGCCAGTCCCAACTAGCCAATTAGTGCCACCACTCATATTTATTGTAACAGGATTGGAATTTTTGTTAATCATAACTGTTTTGACTGTGATTCTTCAGTCTCCTAGTGCCATTGAATTGCAGTTTCCTTTCTCCCAGCGTGTGTGCCAGACAGGCTCATTTGCCAAATAGTGCCAAACAATCATATTTGTTGCCACAGTACTAGTAATATTTCAAAAAATTAACAATTTGTGATTTTTAAAACATCTGTCTTTTTGTTGTTGTCGGTCTCACAGCGTATACTGTGCCCACTTTCACAGTGCCACCACTCAATTGGTGTAATAGTATTGTTAGTGTCCATTTAAAAAAAAATGACAGGCAGAGGCAGGCCACCCCGCAGGTTCCGTGGTCGTGGTCGTGGTGCTGTGATTCCTTTAGACCCTACAAATATGCACATTGTTCAGACGCCGGGTGCCAGGGGGGATGCAAAAACTTCTGAGGAGGACCTAGTTGAATGGCTAACACAGGAAACCCAATCTTCTTCAGCTTCCGCTGCTAGTCCTCCTAACCTTGACGAACCTTCACTTGATCTGTCACAGGAGTTATTGACACATCATTTTGAATAAATGAGTGATGCGCAACCATCATTGACAGAGGATGTAGATAATAGTGATCAGTCTCAGTCAGGCAGCATTACCGACATGGAGGTACGGTGTGATGATGATGTTGTACCCGCTGCTGCTTCCTTTCTTGATGTTTCAGATACAAGTGAAGCGGTTGATGATGATGTGTCGGTGGATGTCACGTGGGTGCCTGCTAGAAGAGAAGAAGAAGAGGGGGAAAGTTCAGATGGGGAGACAGAGAGGAGGAGGAGACGATTTGGAAGCACGGGGAGGTCGTCTCAAGGAGCTAGTGGCACAGTCAGACAGCATGCATCATCACCAGGGGTCAGCCAGACAGCCCGCCAACGCCCATCAACGCATGCTGTTGCCACCACCAGAATGCCATCATCGCAGAGCTCAGCAGTGTGGCATTTTTTTTGTGTGTCTGCCTCTGACAACAGCGATGCCATTTGCAACCTGTGCCAAAAGAAACTGAGTCGTGGGAAGTCCAACAGCCACCTAGGTACAACTGCTTTGTGAAGGCACATGGTCTCCCATCACAAAGGCCGATGGGAAGAACACATGAGTAGAAGCAGCACACAAAGTGAAAGCCGCCCTCCTCCTCCTGCTCCAGCATCTTCAGCCACGTCAACCAGTGCTGTCCTCCTTGCCCCCTCTCAACCATCCTCCACTCAGTCTCTCTTACGTAGCAGTTCCTGGTCATCTGCCCACAGTCAGGTGTCTGTCAAGGACATGTTTGAGTGTAAGAAGCCAATTTCTCAAAGTCACCCCCTTGCCCGGCGTCTGACAGCTGGCTTGTCTGAACTCTTAGCCCGCCAGCTTTTATCATACAAGCTGGTGGAGTCTGATGCTTTCAAAAAATTTGTATCTATTGGGACACCGCAGTGGAAGGTACCTGGCAGAAATTTCTTTTCACAAAAGGCAATCCCAAACCTGTACTCTGTTGTGAGAAAGGAAGTTATGGCATGTCTGGCACACAGCGTTGGGGCAAGGGTCCATATGACCACGGATAGCTGGTCTGCAAAGCATGGTCAGGGCAGGTATATCACCTACACTGTGCATTGGGTAAACCTGCTAACTTCTGACAAGCATGGAATGCGTGGCTCTGCAGAAGAGTTGGTGACACCGCCACGACTTGCAGGCAGGCCTGCTGCTACCTCCTCTACTCCTCCTACTCCATCCTCTTCCATAACCTCTTCCTCGGCTGAGTCCTCTTCAACTTCTGCGTCTTGCTCCACATCTATGGCACCCCCCCAGCTCCCCAGGTACTATGCTACATCCCGGGTACGGCAGTGTCACGCCGTCTTGGGGTTGACTTGCCTGAAAGCGGAGAGTCACACTGCACCAGCACTCCTGACCGCCCTGAACGCACAGGTGGATCAGTGGCTGACTCCGTACACAAATGGAGATTGGCAAGGTTGTTTCTGACAATGGAAGTAATTTGGTGGCGGCATTGAAATTGGGCAAGTTGACACATGTGCCGTGCATGGCACATGTGTGTAATCTGATTGTACAACGATTTGTCCATAAGTACCCAGGCTTACAGGACGTCCTGAAGCAGGCCAGGAAGGTGTGTGGCCATTTCAGGCGTTCCTACACGGCCATGGTGCACTTGTCTGATATCCAGCATCGAAACAACCTGCCAGTGAGGCGTTTGATTTGCGACAGCCCGACACGGTGGAATTCAACACTCCTAATGTTTGACCGCCTGCTCCAACAAGAAAAAGCTGTTAATGAGTATTTGTATGACCGGGGTGCTAGGCCAGCCTCTGGAGAGCTGGGGATATTTTTGCCAAATTACTGGATGCTCATGCGCAATGCCTGTAGGCTCATACGTCCTTTTGAGGAGGTGACAAACCTTGTCAGTCGCACCGAAGGCACCATCAGCGACATCATACCATTTGTTTTCTTCCTGGAGCGTGCCCTGCGAAGAGTGCTGGATCAGGCAGTAGATGAGCATGAAGAGGAAGCGGGAGAGTTGTGGTGTCCATCACCCCCGCAAACAGCCGAATCAGCATTGCTTGCTGGACCTGCGGCAACGCAGGAAGAGGATTGTGAGGAAGAGGAGTCAGAGGAGGAATGTGGCTTTGGGGAGGAGGAGGAGGAGGAGGAGGAAGACCGAGCACAACAGTCATCCCAGGGTGCTCGTTGTTGTCACCTCTCTGGTACCCGTGGTGTTGTACGTGGCTGGGGGGAAGAAGATACCATCAGTGAGATCAGTGAGGAGGAGGAACGCGACATGATTAGCTCAGCATCCAACCTTGTTCAAATGGGTTCTTTCATGCTGTCGTGCCTGTTGAGGGACCCTCGTATAAAAAAGCTGAAGGAGAACGACCTGTACTGGGTGTCAGCGCTCCTCGACCCCCGGTATAAGCATAAAGTGCCTGAAATGTTACCAAATTCCCGCAAGTCGGAAAGGATGGAGCAGTTTCATAATAAATTAAAAAATATGCTTTACACAGCGTATAAGGGTGATGTCACAGCACCACGGGAATGTAACAGGGGAAGAGATGAAATTAATCCTCCTCCTCCCACGACCACGGCGGCAAGGACCGGGCGCTTTCCTGACGTCTTGTTGATGGAGGACATGCGTACCTTTTTAACTCCCATGCACCATCAGAGCCTTTCGGGATCCAGCCTTAGAGAAAGACTCAACCAACAGGTAGCAGACTACCTAGCTTTAACTGCGGATCTCGACACTCTCAGGAGCGATGGACCCCTTGACTACTGGATGTGCAGGCTGGACTTGTGGCCTGAGCTATCCCAATTTGCAATGGAACTTCTGGCCTGCCCCGCTTCAAGTGTCCTGTCCGAAAGGACTTTTAGTGCAGCAGGAGGTTTTGTCACTGAGAAGAGAAGTCGCCTAGGTCAAAAAAGCCTTGACTATCTCACTTTTATAAAAATGAATGAGGGCTGGATCCCGAAGGGACTGACATTGGGCGATACATTTGAATAAAAATCTACTGATGATGATATGAGCTGGCTTGGGCTACAACTGGTACACAGGCTGGCATTTTTTTTTGGTTATAAAGACGGAGGACTTGCTTGACTTATCCGCCAACAACTAGTGTTCAAGCCACAAGCTTTTAGGGCACTTTATAAATGTTTTACAAACATCAATTTTTCTGGCCGCTGCTACAGCAGTTGCTACAACAATACCCCAATTTTTCAGTCATTTGTACATTCCTAATTTTTCTGACCTCTGCTGCATATCTGTGGGTACAAAACTCAAATAAAAAAAATAAGGCACATAACACTAGTGATTAAACTGTTACAAATTGTACAACTTTACACACCACTCATATCCGGTGGACCATTCAATTGAACGCAAAATGCAACAAATTTGAAAGAGTAGGACCGACCAAGCATCTTTATCCGTCTCTTGGTTGCTCTAAATTATCTCTGTGTTCCATCTATGCCATACCTGTACTCTATTGGGCAAAAGGGTGGCATATGTTGTGTTTCATGCTGTTGTGCCTGTTGCGGGTCGTGCCCATGATATAAAAAGGCTGAAGGAGAACGACCTGTAGTAATGGGTGCCCCATCCAGTTTTTAGAAAAATGTTCCTGGTTCCTCTCAATTATCTTTGGGTTTCTAAAATGGATGCCATACCTGTACTCGCTTGTGCAAAAGGGTGGCATATGTTGTGTTTCATGCTGTTGTGCCTGTTGCGGGTCGTGCCCATGATATAAAAAGGCTGAAGGAGAACGACCTGTAGTAATGGGTGCCCCATCCAGTTTTTAGAAAAATGTTCCTGGTTCCTCTCAATTATCTTTGGGTTTCTAAAATGGATGCCATACCTGTACTCGCTTGTGCAAAAGGATGGCATATGTGGTGGTGTTTCCTGCAGTTGTTTCTGTTGAGGGTGCTGGACCCTCTTATAAAAAATCTGAAGGAGAACGACCTGGAGTGGGAGTCCAAGCATGGTTTTTGGGGCTATTTCACTTTTACAAACAATTATCTGTGGGTTTCACAAATCAATGCCGTACCAGTACTCTATTGTTCCAAAGTATGCCATATGTTCTCTTTCCTGCTGGTATTTTGTTTGAGGGTCCTGGACACTCTTATAAAAAGGCCTAAGGTGAAAGAGGTGTACTGGGTGTCCACTCATTTTTATTTTCTATTTCTCATTTGACCAAAATTATCTCTGGTTTTGTAAAATCAATGCCGTACCTGTACTCTATTGTTCAAAAGGATGCCATACGTCCTCTTTCCTGCTGGTGTTTTTTTTGAGTGTCCAGGACCCTCTTATAAAAAGGCCTAAGGAGAAAGAGGTGTACTGAGTGTCCATCAAATCATTTTTTTTTATTCAAATTTCCATTTGCAAAAAATTATCTATGGGTTTCTAAAATAAATGCCTTTCCTGTACTCTATTGTTCAAAAGTATGCCATATGTCCTCTTTCCTGCTGGTGTTTTTTTTGAGGGTCCAGGACCCTCTTATAAAAATGCCTAAGGAGAAAGAGGTGTACTGGCTGTCCATCAAATCTTTTTTTTTATTCAAATTTCCATTTAAAAAAAAAATTCTATGGGTTTCTAAAATCAATGCCTTTCCTGTACTCTATTGTTCAAAAGTATGCCATATGTCATCTTTCCTACTGCTGGTTTTGTTGAGTGTCCTGGAGCCTCTGCTAAAAATGCCTAAGGAGAACGAGGTGTACTGGCTGTCCATCGAATCTTTTTTTTTATTCAAATTTCCATTTAAAAAAAAATTTCTATTTCCATTTAAAAAAAAAATTCTATGGGTTTCTAAAATCAATGCCTTTCCTGTACTCTATTGTTCAAAAGGATGCCATATGTCATCTTTCCTACTGCTGGTTTTGTTGAGTGTCCTGGAGCCTCTGCTAAAAAGGCCTAAGGATAAAGAAGTGTAATGGGTGTCTATTCAATGTTTTTTGAGATTTCCTGGTTGTAACTAATTTTTTCTGTCTTTCAAAAATCAATGCCTTTCCTGTAATCTATTTTTCAAAAGGATGCCATATGTCCTATTTCATGCTGTTCTTTCTGTTGAGGCTCCGGGACACTCTTATAAAAAGGACTAAGGATAAAGAAGTGTACTGGGTGTTCAATCAATGTTTTTTTTCTATTTCCCGGGTCATATAACTGATCTCTGTGTTTCTAAAATCAATGCCTTTCCTGTAATCTAATTTACAAAAGTATGCCATATGTCCTTTTTCCTGCTGCTGGTTTTGTTGAGGGTCCTGGAGCCTATGCTTAAAAGGCCTAAGGATAAAGAAGTGTACTGGGTGTCTAATCTATGTTTTTTTAGATTTCATGGTTGCAAAAAATTATCCACAGGTTTCTAAAATCAATGCCTTTCCTGTAATCTATTATTCACAAGGATGCCATATGTACTTTTTAATGCTGTTGTTTCTGTTGAGGCTCCGGGAGCCTCTTAATCTTATTAAAAAGGCCTAATGAAAAATAAGTGTACTGGGTTTATAATCAATGTTTTTTTCTATTTACCGTTTGCAACTAATGATCTCTGTGTTTCTGAAATCAATGCCTTTCCTATAATCATTTTTTCAAAAGGATGCCATATGTCCTCTTTCCTGCAGCTGGTTTTGTCGAGGGTCCTGGAGCCTCTGCTGAGCATAAAAATATTTTTTTTTATTTAACTTGACTTAATAACTGAAGCATGACTTCAGGAGTCAGGTGTGGTCGTAGGTAGTGGTTGTTGTTAGCAGATTATTTTTATTGCAAATTGCAATTGCCACAGCGTGCATAAAATGTGCGTCACTAGTCCAAATTTTAAGGTTTTTTTTTCATTCAGGATTAGTTTGTGGACCGGCGCAATATTGGAAATGCAAAAAACAGGTCTCCGTACCCGTTGATATAAGGGGTGACTACTACTGCTTTTACCAGGCTCCTCTTGGATAGCCCCAGAAAGTGTGACTATGAATCCCAAAAAGAAAATTAAATTAAGGTTGAAAACTAACTCCAAAGTAACTTGTAAGACCTGGAGCTCCTCAAACACACGTCCTACCGCAACAGCTATAGGCTCCGCCACCCACAAATCTTAACTTTTTCATGCCAATTGATATTGCCACAGCTGGAACAACAGTAAATAACATGTGCGTCACCACAGTCTCCGAAGCTGTTGTCGGATGTATACAAAAACACTGATAAAGTATTCCTTTAGGAGCGCAAAGAGATGGCTACCGGAACACTCCAGGAACTTCACAAGAGTGGCTGTATTGTGTTTCTGGTGATGTTTGAGACATCTGGGTAGTGTACAGGGAGGGCAAACATCGTCTCCATCTCTGTGCACCACAGGACAGGACGTCCTTGTCATCCATAAGCACATGAAATTGCTGGCATTTTCGTTGCTTCAAGAAGTTCATTTTTTGTGGTGATAGATAGTACAGAATTAAATAAACTTTGGTTTCCTACCATACTCAAGACAATCTTGTATTTCAATATTCGTACTTGCTGTGGGAAACAGTGGCCTGTCCATACCAGGAAGATGATTTAGACAGAAGTAACGAGCTCTGCTTGCAGGTGACACATGTTTATCGTCAATCATCAAAGGGGTTGCGTGCAGAATATGGCTGATGGCCCCTTATTCACATGTTTGTCCAGAGCCACAACATTTGCAAACAGCCAGAAGAAAGGTCGTTTCTCACCAGCCTTAAGTTGAGCTTCATTTACCAAATGCTGATAATCCAAAAAATTAACAAACAGTGCCTTAAATAACACATTTGCAATATGGATTCACCAGAGCAAGGTCATTGCAAGTACTAAGTTCCCACGATAACAAAATTAAAATGCCACAACTATGCAATCTTCACCTTCAGATTATTATTGTCACACTCCATTGTACTCCTATGCCCAGCTCCCTGCTCTTGTTTTTGTTGAGGGTCCTGGAGCCTCTGCTGAAAAGGCCTATGGATAATAAAGTGTACTGGGTGTCTTTTCAATGTTTTTTTTTTATTTCCCGGTTGCAAGTAATTATCTCAGTGTTTCTAAAATCAATGCCTTTCCTGTAATCTATAATTCAAAAGGATGACATATGTCCTCTTTCATGTTGTTGTTTCAGTTGCGGCTCCGGGACCCTCGTATTAACAAGGCCTGAGGATAAATAAGTGTAACCGGTGTCTAATGAATGTTTTTTTTCTAATTTCACGGTTGCAAATAATGATCTGTGGGTTTCTAACATCAATGCCTTTACTGTAATCTTTTATTCAAAAGGATGACATATCTCCTCTTTCATGCTGTTGTTTCGGTTGAGGCTCCGGGACCCTCGTATTAAAAAGGCCTGAGCATAAATAAGTGTCACGGGTGTGTAATCAATTTTTTTTTCTAAATTCACGGTTGCAAATAATGATCTGTGGGTTTCTAAAATCAATGCCTTTACTGTAATCTTTTATTCAAAAGGATGACATATCTCCTCTGTCATGCTGTTGTTTCGGTTGAGGCTCCGGGACCCTCGTATTAAAAAGGCCTGAGCATAAATAAGTGTCACGGCTGTGTAATCAATGCTTTTTTCTAATTTCACAGTTGCAAATAATGATCTGTGGGTTTCTAAAATCAATGCCTTTACTGTAATCTTTTATTCAAAAGGATGACATATCTCCTCTTTCATGCTGTTGTTTCGGTTGAGGCTCCGGGACCCTCGTATTAAAAAGGCCTGAGCATAAATAAGTGTCACGGCTGTGTAATCAATGTTTTTTTCTAATTTCACGGTTGCAAATAATGATCTGTGGGTTTCTAAAATCAATGCCTTTACTGTAATCTTTTATTCAAAAGGATGACATATCTCCTCTTTCATGCTGTTGTTTCGGTTGAGGCTCCGGGACCCTCGTATTAAAAAGGCCTGAGCATAAATAAGTGTCACGGCTGTGTAATCAATGTTTTTTTCTAATTTCACTGTTGCAAATAATGATCTGTGGGTTTCTAAAATCAATGCCTTTACTGTAATCTTTTATTCAAAAGGATGACATATCTCCTCTTTCATGCTGTTGTTTCAGTTGCGGCTCCGGGACCCTCGTATTAACAAGGCCTGAGGATAAATAAGTGTAACCGGTGTCTAATGAATGTTTTTTTTCTAATTTCACGGTTGCAAATAATGATCTGTGGGTTTCTAACATCAATGCCTTTACTGTAATCTTTTATTCAAAAGGATGACATATCTCCTCTTTCATGCTGTTGTTTCGGTTTAAGCTCCGGGACCCTCGTATTAAAAAGGCCTGAGCATAAATAAGTGTCACGGGTGTGTAATCAATTTTTTTTTCTAAATTCACGGTTGCAAATAATGATCTGTGGGTTTCTAAAATCAATGCCTTTACTGTAATCTTTTATTCAAAAGGATGACATATCTCCTCTGTCATGATGTTGTTTCGGTTGAGGCTCCGTGACCCTCGTATTAAAAAGGCCTGAGCATAAATAAGTGTCACGGCTGTGTAATCAATGCTTTTTTCTAATTTCACGGTTGCAAATAATGATCTGTGGGTTTCTAAAATCAATGCCTTTACTGTAATCTTTTATTCAAAAGGATGACATATCTCCTCTTTTATGCTGTTGTTTCGGTTGAGGCTCCGGGACCCTCGTATTAAAAAGGCCTGAGCATAAATAAGTGTCACGGCTGTGTAATCAATGTTTTTTTCTAATTTCACGGTTGCAAATAATAATCTGTGGGTTTCTAAAATCAATGCCTTTACTGTAATCTTTTATTCAAAAGGATGACATATCTCCTCTTTCATGCTGTTGTTTCGGTTGAGGCTCCGGGACCCTCGTATTAAAAAGGCCTGAGCATAAATAAGTGTCACGGCTGTGTAATCAATGTTTTTTTCTAATTTCACGGTTGCAAATAATGATCTGTGGGTTTCTAAAATCAATGCCTTTACTGTAATCTTTTATTCAAAAGGATGACATATCTCCTCTTTCATGCTGTTGTTTCGGTTGAGGCTCCGGGACCCTCGTATTAAAAAGGCCTGAGCATAAATAAGTGTCACGGCTGTGTAATCAATGTTTTTTTCTAATTTCACGGTTGCAAATAATGATCTGTGGGTTTCTAAAATCAATGCCTTTACTGTAATCTTTTATTCAAAAGGATGACATATCTCCTCTTTCATGCTGTTGTTTCGGTTGAGGCTCCGGGACCCTCGTATTAAAAAGGCCTGAGCATAAATAAGTGTCACGGCTGTGTAATCAATGTTTTTTTCTAATTTCACGGTTGCAAATAATGATCTGTGGGTTTCTAAAATCAATGCCTTTACTGTAATCTTTTATTCAAAAGGATGACATATCTCCTCTTTCATGCTGTTGTTTCGGTTGAGGCTCCGGGACCCTCGTATTAAAAAGGCCTGAGCATAAATAAGTGTCACGGCTGTGTAATCAATGTTTTTTTCTAATTTCACGGTTGCAAATAATGATCTGTGGGTTTCTAAAATCAATGCCTTTACTGTAATCTTTTATTCAAAAGGATGACATATCTCCTCTTTCATGCTGTTGTTTCGGTTGAGGCTCAGGGACCCTCGTATTAAAAAGGCCTGAGCATAAATAAGTGTCACGGCTGTCTAATGAATGTTTTTTTCTAATTTCACGGTTGCAAATAATGATCTATGGGTTTCTAAAATCAATGCCTTTACTGTAATCTTTTATTCAAAAGGATGACATATCTCCTCTTTCATGCTGTTGTTTCGGTTGAGGCTCCGGGACCCTCGTATTAAAAAGGCCTGAGCATAAATAAGTGTCACGGCTGTGTAATCAATGTTTTTTTCTAATTTCACGGTTGCAAATAATGATCTGTGGGTTTCTAAAATCAATGCCTTTACTGTAATCTTTTATTCAAAAGGATGACATATCTCCTCTTTCATGCTGTTGTTTCGGTTGAGGCTCCGGGACCCTCGTATTAAAAAGGCCTGAGCATAAATAAGTGTCACGGCTGTGTAATCAATGTTTTTTTCTAATTTCACGGTTGCAAATAATGATCTGTGGGTTTCTAAAATCAATGCCTTTACTGTAATCTTTTATTCAAAAGGATGACATATCTCCTCTTTAATGCTGTTGTTTCAGTTGCGGCTCCGGGACCCTCGTATTAACAAGGCCTGAGGATAAATAAGTGTAACCGGTGTCTAATGAATGTTTTTTTTCTAATTTCACGGTTGCAAATAATGATCTGTGGGTTTCTAACATCAATGCCTTTACTGTAATCTTTTATTCAAAAGGATGACATATCTCCTCTTTCATGCTGTTGTTTCGGTTGAGGCTCCGGGACCCTCGTATTAAAAAGGCCTGAGCATAAATAAGTGTCACGGGTGTGTAATCAATTTTTTTTTCTAAATTCACGGTTGCAAATAATGATCTGTGGGTTTCTAAAATCAATGCCTTTACTGTAATCTTTTATTCAAAAGGATGACATATCTCCTCTGTCATGATGTTGTTTCGGTTGAGGCTCCGGGACCCTCGTATTAAAAAGGCCTGAGCATAAATAAGTGTCACGGCTGTGTAATCAATTCTTTTTTCTAATTTCACGGTTGCAAATAATGATCTGTGGGTTTCTAAAATCAATGCCTTTACTGTAATCTTTTATTCAAAAGGATGACATATCTCCTCTTTCATGCTGTTGTTTCGGTTGAGGCTCCGGGACCCTCGTATTAAAAAGGCCTGAGCATAAATAAGTGTCACGGCTGTGTAATCAATGTTTTTTTCTAATTTCACGGTTGCAAATAATAATCTGTGGGTTTCTAAAATCAATGCCTTTACTGTAATCTTTTATTCAAAAGGATGACATATCTCCTCTTTCATGCTGTTGTTTCGGTTGAGGCTCCGGGACCCTCGTATTAAAAAGGCCTGAGCATAAATAAGTGTCACGGCTGTGTAATCAATGTTTTTTTCTAATTTCACGGTTGCAAATAATGATCTGTGGGTTTCTAAAATCAATGCCTTTACTGTAATCTTTTATTCAAAAGGATGACATATCTCCTCTTTCATGCTGTTGTTTCGGTTGAGGCTCCGGGACCCTCGTATTAAAAAGGCCTGAGCATAAATAAGTGTCACGGCTGTGTAATCAATGTTTTTTTCTAATTTCACGGTTGCAAATAATGATCTGTGGGTTTCTAAAATCAATGCCTTTACTGTAATCTTTTATTCAAAAGGATGACATATCTCCTCTTTCATGCTGTTGTTTCGGTTGAGGCTCCGGGACCCTCGTATTAAAAAGGCCTGAGCATAAATAAGTGTCACGGCTGTGTAATCAATGTTTTTTTCTAATTTCACGGTTGCAAATAATGATCTGTGGGTTTCTAAAATCAATGCCTTTACTGTAATCTTTTATTCAAAAGGATGACATATCTCCTCTTTCATGCTGTTGTTTCGGTTGAGGCTCCGGGACCCTCGTATTAAAAAGGCCTGAGCATAAATAAGTGTCACGGCTGTGTAATCAATGTTTTTTTCTAATTTCGCGGTTGCAAATAATGATCTGTGGGTTTCTAAAATCAATGCCTTTACTGTAATCTTTTATTCAAAAGGATGACATATCTCCTCTTTCATGCTGTTGTTTCGGTTGAGGCTCAGGGACCCTCGTATTAAAAAGGCCTGAGCATAAATAAGTGTCACGGCTGTCTAATGAATGTTTTTTTCTAATTTCACGGTTGCAAATAATGATCTGTGGGTTTCTAAAATCAATGCCTTTACTGTGATCTTTTATTCAAAAGGATGACATATCTCCTCTTTCATGCTGTTGTTTCGGTTGAGGCTCCGGGACCCTCGTATTAAAAAAGGCCTGAGCATAAATAAGTGTCACGGCTGTGTAATCAATGTTTTTTTCTAATTTCACGGTTGCAAATAATGATCTGTGGGTTTCTAAAATCAATGCCTTTACTGTAATCTTTTATTCAAAAGGATGACATATCTCCTCTTTCATGCTGTTGTTTCGGTTGAGGCTCCGGGACCCTCGTATTAAAAAGGCCTGAGCATAAATAAGTGTCACGGCTGTGTAATCAATGTTTTTTTCTAATTTCACGGTTGCAAATAATGATCTGTGGGTTTCTAAAATCAATGCCTTTACTGTAATCTTTTATTCAAAAGGATGACATATCTCCTCTTTCATGCTGTTGTTTCGGTTGAGGCTCCGGGACCCTCGTATTAAAAAGGCCTGAGCATAAATAAGTGTCACGGCTGTGTAATCAATGTTTTTTTCTAATTTCACGGTTGCAAATAATGATCTGTGGGTTTCTAAAATCAATGCCTTTACTGTAATCTTTTATTCAAAAGGATGACATATCTCCTCTTTCATGCTGTTGTTTCGGTTGAGGCTCCGGGACCCTCGTATTAAAAAGGCCTGAGCATAAATAAGTGTCACGGCTGTGTAATCAATGTTTTTTTCTAATTTCACGGTTGCAAATAATGATCTGTGGGTTTCTAAAATCAATGCCTTTACTGTAATCTTTTATTCAAAAGGATGACATATCTCCTCTTTCATGCTGTTGTTTCGGTTGAGGCTCCGGGACCCTCGTATTAAAAAGGCCTGAGCATAAATAAGTGTCACGGCTGTCTAATGAATGTTTTTTTCTAATTTCACGGTTGCAAATAATGATCTGTGGGTTTCTAAAATCAATGCCTTTACTGTAATCTTTAATTCAAAAGGATGACATATCTCCTCTTTCATGCTGTTGTTTCGGTTGAGGCTCCGGGACCCTCGTATTAAAAAGGCCTGAGCATAAATAAGTGTCACGGCTGTGTAATCAATGTTTTTTTCTAATTTCACGGTTGCAAATAATGATCTGTGGGTTTCTAAAATCAATGCCTTTACTGTAATCTTTTATTCAAAAGGATGACATATCTCCTCTTTCATGCTGTTGTTTCGGTTGAGGCTCCGGGACCCTCGTATTAAAAAGGCCTGAGCATAAATAAGTGTCACGGCTGTGTAATCAATGTTTTTTTCTAATTTCACGGTTGCAAATAATGATCTGTGGGTTTCTAAAATCAATGCCTTTACTGTAATCTTTTATTCAAAAGGATGACATATCTCCTCTTTCATGCTGTTGTTTCGGTTGAGGCTCCGGGACCCTCGTATTAAAAAGGCCTGAGCATAAATAAGTGTCACGGCTGTCTAATGAATGTTTTTTTCTAATTTCACGGTTGCAAATAATGATCTGTGGGTTTCTAAAATCAATGCCTTTACTGTAATCTTTTATTCAAAAGGATGACATATCTCCTCTTTCATGCTGTTGTTTCGGTTGAGGCTCCGGGACCCTCGTATTAAAAAGGCCTGAGCATAAATAAGTGTCACAGCTGTGTAATCAATGTTTTTTTCTAATTTCACGGTTGCAAATAATGATCTGTGGGTTTCTAAAATCAATGCCTTTACTGTAATCTTTTATTTAAAAGGATGACATATCTCCTCTTTCATGCTGTTGTTTCGGTTGAGGCTCCGGGACCCTCGTATTAAAAAGGCCTGAGCATAAATAAGTGTCACGGCTGTGTAATGAATGTTTTTTTCTAATTTCACGGTTGCAAATAATGATCTGTGGGTTTCTAAAATCAATGCCTTTACTGTAATCTTTTATTCAAAAGGATGACATATCTCCTCTTTCATGCTGTTGTTTCGGTTGAGGCTCCGGGACCCTCGTATTAAAAAGGCCTGAGGATAAATAATTATGTAACGGGTATCTAATGAATATTTTTTTTTATTTTACGGGTCATATAAATGATCTCTGGGATTCTAAAATCAATGCCTTTCCTGTAATCTATTATTCAAAAGGATGACAGTACTACCAAAATACAGCCAATGAAGGGCCTTAGGAAGACTGAGCCAAGGTTGGATTGTAGTATTTGGTTAGGCTAATCATGATGGCCATGTAGACCACCACCACCGAGAGTCCTGGAAGTAACAGGGATGATGAGATGAAAGAGCTAAGAATAGTAGAACTTGAAACAACAGAGTTAGCCATGGGTGTTAGTGCAAAACCGCTTGGCTTTTTTTTGGCTTTGGGTGCGGTTATTCATGCAGGCCATATAGAGCTGACAACATTCGGTGTCGTATCAGCTATTAAACTAATAAGAACAGTACTACCAAAATACAGCCAATGAAGGGCCTTAGGAATACTGAGCCAAGGTTGGATTGTAGAATTTGGTTAGGCTAATCATGATGGCCATGTAGACCACCACCACCGAGAGTCCTGGAAGTAACAGGGATGATGAGATGAAAGAGCTAAGAATAGTAGAACTTGAAACAACAGAGTTAGCCATGGGTGTTAGTGCAAAACCGCTTGGCTTTTTTTTGGCTTTGGGTGCGGCTATTCATGCAGGCCATATAGAGCTGACAACATTTGGTGTCGTATCAGCTATTAAACTAATAAGAACAGTACTACCAAAATACAGCCAATGAAGGGCCTTAGGAAGACTGGGCCAAGGTTGGATTGTAGTATTTGGTTAGGCTAATCATGATGGCCATGTAGACCACCACCACCGAGAGTCCTGGAAGTAACAGGGATAATGAGATGAAAGAGCTAAGAATAGTAGAACTTGAAACAACAGAGTTAGCCATGGGTGTTAGTGCAAAACCGCTTGGCTTTTTTTTGGCTTTGGGTGCGGCTATTCATGCAGGCCATATAGAGCTGAAAACATTCGGTGTCGTATCAGCTATTAAACTAATAAGAACAGTACTACCAAAATACAGCCAATGAAGGGCATTAGGAAGACTGGGCCAAGGTTGGATTGTAGTATTTGGTTAGGCTAATCATGATGGCCATGTAGACCACCACCACCGAGAGTCCTGGAAGTAACAGGGATGATGAGATGAAAGAGCTAAGAATATTAGAACTTGAAACAACAGAGTTAGCCATGGGTGTTAGTGCAAAACCGCTTGGCTTTTTTTTGGCTTTGGGTGCGGCTATTCATGCAGGCCATATAGAGCTGACAACATTCGGTGTCGAATCAGCTATTAAACTAATAAGAACAGTACTACCAAAATACAGCCAATGAAGGGCCTTAGGAATACTGAGCCAAGGTTGGATTGTAGAATTTGGTTAGGCTAATCATGATGGCCATGTAGACCACCACCACCGAGAGTCCTGGAAGTAACAGGGATGATGAGATGAAAGAGCTAAGAATAGTAGAACTTGAAACAACAGAGTTAGCCATGGGTGTTAGTGCAAAACCGCTTGGCTTTTTTTTGGCTTTGGGTGCGGCTATTCATGCAGGCCATTTAGAGCTGACAACATTTGGTGTCGTATCAGCTATTAAACTAATAAGAACAGTACTACCAAAATACAGCCAATGAAGGGCCTTAGGAAGACTGGGCCAAGGTTGGATTGTAGTATTTGGTTAGGCTAATCATGATGGCCATGTAGACCACCACCACCGAGAGTCCTGGAAGTAACAGGGATAATGAGATGAAAGAGCTAAGAATAGTAGAACTTGAAACAACAGAGTTAGCCATGGGTGTTAGTGCAAAACCGCTTGGCTTTTTTTTGGCTTTGGGTGCGGCTATTCATGCAGGCCATATAGAGCTGACAACATTCGGTGTCGTATCAGCTATTAAACTAATAAGAACAGTAATACCAAAATACAGCCAATGAAGGGCCTTAGGAAGACTGGGCCAAGGTTGGATTGTAGTATTTGGTTAGGCTAATCATGATGGCCATGTAGACCACCACCACCGAGAGTCCTGGAAGTAACAGGGATGATGAGATGAATGAGCTAAGAATAGTAGAACTTGAAACAACAGAGTTAGCCATGGGTGTTAGTGCAAAACCGCTTGGCTTTTTTTTGGCTTTGGGTGCGGCTATTCATGCAGGCCATATAGAGCTGACAACATTCGGTGTCGTATCAGCTATTAAACTAATAAGAACAGTACTACCAAAATACAGCCAATGAAGGGCCTTAGGAATACTGAGCCAAGGTTGGATTGTAGAATTTGGTTAGGCTAATCATGATGGCCATGTAGACCACCACCACCGAGAGTCCTGGAAGTAACAGGGATGATGAGATGAAAGAGCTAAGAATAGTAGAACTTGAAACAACAGAGTTAGCCATGGGTGTTAGTGCAAAACCGCTTGGCTTTTTTTTGGCTTTGGGTGCGGCTATTCATGCAGGCCATTTAGAGCTGACAACATTTGGTGTCGTATCAGCTATTAAACTAATAAGAACAGTACTACCAAAATACAGCCAATGAAGGGCCTTAGGAAGACTGGGCCAAGGTTGGATTGTAGTATTTGGTTAGGCTAATCATGATGGCCATGTAGACCACCACCACCGAGAGTCCTGGAAGTAACAGGGATAATGAGATGAAAGAGCTAAGAATAGTAGAACTTGAAACAACAGAGTTAGCCATGGGTGTTAGTGCAAAACCGCTTGGCTTTTTTTTGGCTTTGGGTGCGGCTATTCATGCAGGCCATATAGAGCTGACAACATTCGGTGTCGTATCAGCTATTAAACTAATAAGAACAGTACTACCAAAATACAGCCAATGAAGGGCATTAGGAAGACTGGGCCAAGGTTGGATTGTAGTATTTGGTTAGGCTAATCATGATGGCCATGTAGACCACCACCACCGAGAGTCCTGGAAGTAACAGGGATGATGAGATGAAAGAGCTAAGAATATTAGAACTTGAAACAACAGAGTTAGCCATGGGTGTTAGTGCAAAACCGCTTGGCTTTTTTTTGGCTTTGGGTGCGGCTATTCATGCAGGCCATATAGAGCTGAAAACATTCGGTGTTGTATCAGCTATTAAACTAATAAGAACAGTACTACCAAAATACAGCCAATGAAGGGCCTTAGGAAGACTGGGCCAAGGTTGGATTGTAGTATTTGGTTAGGCTAATCATGATGGCCATGTAGACCACCACCACCGAGAGTCCTGGAAGTAACAGGGATGATGAGATGAATGAGCTAAGAATAGTAGAACTTGAAACAACAGAGTTAGCCATGGGTGTTAGTGCAAAACCGCTTGGATTTTTTTTGGCTTTGGGTGCGGCTATTCATGCAGGCCATATAGAGCTGAAAACATTCGGTGTCGTATTAGCTATTAAACTAATAAGAACAGTACTACCAAAATACAGCCAATGAAGGGCCTTAGGAAGACTGGGCCAAGGTTGGATTGTAGTATTTGGTTAGGCTAATCATGATGGCCATGTAGACCACCACCACTGAGAGTCCTGGAAGTAACAGGGATGATGAGATGAAAGAGCTAAGAATAGTAGAACTTGAAACAACAGAGTTAGCCATGGGTGTTAGTGCAAAACCGCTTGGCTTTTTTTTGGCTTTGGGTGCGGCTATTCATGCAGGCCATATAGAGCTGAAAACATTCGGTGTCGTATCAGCTATTAAACTAATATGAACAGTACTACCAAAATACAGCCAATGAAGGGCCTTAGGAAGACTGGGCCAAGGTTGGATTGTAGTATTTGGTTAGGCTAATCATGATGGCCATGTAGACCACCACCACCGAGAGTCCTGGAAGTAACAGGGAAGATGAGATGAAAGAGCTAAGAATATTAGAACTTGAAACAACAGAGTTAGCCATGGGTGTTAGTGCAAAACCGCTTGGCTTTTTTTTGGCTTTGGGTGCGGCTATTCATGCAGGCCATATAGAGCTGACAACATTCGGTGTTGTATCAGCTATTAAACTAATAAGAACAGTACTACCAAAATACAGCCAATTAAGGGCCTTAGGAAGACTGGGCCAAGGTTGGATTGTAGTATTTGGTTAGGCTAATCATGATGGCCATGTAGACCACCACCACCGAGAGTCCTGGAAGTAACAGGGATGATGAGATGAAAGAGCTAAGAATAGTAGAACTTGAAACAACAGAGTTAGCCATGGGTGTTAGTGCAAAACCGCTTGGCTTTTTTTTGGCTTTGGGTGCGGCTATTCATGCAGGCCATATAGAGCTGAAAACATTCGGTGTCGTATCAGCTATTAAACTAATAAGAACAGTACTACCAAAATACAGCCAATGAAGGGCCTTAGGAAGACTGGGCCAAGGTTGGATTGTAGTATTTGGTTAGGCTAATCATGATGGCCATGTAGACCACCACCACCGAGAGTCCTGGAAGTAACAGGGATGATGAGATGAAAGAGCTAAGAATATTAGAACTTGAAACAACAGAGTTAGCCATGGGTGTTAGTGCAAAACCGCTTGGCTTTTTTTGGCTTTGGGTGCGGCTATTCATGCAGGCCATATAGAGCTGACAACATTCGGTGTCGTGTCAGCTATTAAACTAATAAGAACAGTACTACCAAAATACAGCCAATGAAGGGCCTTAGGAAGACTGGGCCAAGGTTGGATTGTAGTATTTGGTTAGGCTAATCATGATGGCCATGTAGACCACCATGTAGTAATAAGAACAGTACTACCAAAATACAGCCAATGAAGGGCCTTAGGTAGACTGAGCCAAGGTTGGATTGTAGTATTTGGTTAGGCTAATCATGATGGCCATGTAGACCACCACCACAGAGAGTCCTGGAAGTAACAGGGATGATGAGATGAAAGTGCTAAGAATAGTACTACTTGAAACAACAGAGTTAGCCATGGGTGTTAATCCAAGACCGCTTTGATTTATTTTTGTATTGGGTGCAGCTAATCATGCAGGCCATATAGAGCTGACAACATTCGGTGTTGTATCAGCTATAAAAATAATAAGAACTGTACTATCAAAATACAGCCAATGAAGGGCCTATGAAGACTGAGCAAAGGTTGGATTGTAGTATTTTGTTCGGCTAATCATGATGGCCATGTAGACCGCCCGTAACAGGGATGAAAGTGCTAAGAATAGTACTAATTGAAACAACAGAGTTAGCCATGGGTGTTAGTCTAAGACCACTCTGCTTTTTTTTGGGTTTGGGTGCAGCTAATCATGAAGGCCAGATAGACCTGCCACCATTTGGTGTTGTAACAGGTATGAAAATGCAAAGAACAGTACTACTTAACACAACCTACTTACCATGGGTCCCAGAGCATATGTTTGGTTGTTATATTTTGTAAGGGTAATCATGCAGGCCATATAGACCTCCACCGATAGGGTGAGTATGAGTAACAGCTATTAAAATGCGAAGGACATTACTAATTAACACAACATAGTTACCATGGGTCGCAGACCAAGAGCAGATGTCTTATTATTATATTTTGTATGGGTAATCATCCAGGCCGTATAGACCTCACCAAATAGGGGGAGTTACAGAGATTAAAGTGCTAAGAATGGTAGTACTTAAAACACAACCTCGTTAAAATAGGTAGCAGACCACATGTCTTATTATTATAATTTTTCAGAGTAATCTGGCAGGCCATATAGAACTCCCCCGATAGGGGGGGGGGGAACAGGGATTAAAGTGCTAAGAAAAGTACTAATTGACACAAGCTAGTTGGGCCAAGAACGCATGTTTGATTATTAGAATTTATTAGGGTAATTATATATCTAACAAATCTATCTATTTCTCTTCTATCGATTCTATCTAACTATCAATCTATGTATATCTATCTATCCTATCTATCACTATCAATCTATCTTCTGTCCGGGATGTTTTGAGACAGCCACTTTGAGAATGTTAGTTGATTTAGACCCATTATGGCTTAAAAGCAGACTCTGCATCAACTATGTAATTTTCCATGGGAGTTTTGCCAGGGATCCCCCTCCAGCATGCAACAGTCCAGGTGTTAGTACCCTTGAAACAACTTTTCCATCACTATTGTGGCCAGAAAGAGTCCTTGTAGGTTTTAAAGTTCGCCTGCCTATTGAATTCAATGGCGGTTCGCGCGGAAAATTTTAGGTTAGCGACATCACTATTTGTGAAGTGTTGTGCATCTTGCTCTCTCTGATATGTTTTCCATTTTGTATGCTGTCCCCTGAACAACAAGAGAATCAATGTGCATTACCCTCTGCCCATTGTATTTCTGCACCTTTGTGGGTAAGAGCTCCAGTCTTGGCATATTCTTTTGTTAGATATTGCACTGACGTGTAGCCTTTGAAGGGACATGAAACCCACATTTTTCTTTCATAATTCAGATAGTGCATATAATTTCAAACAACTTTCTATTTTACTTCTATTATCAAATTTGCTTTATTCTCTTGGTATCTTTTGTTGAATGAGTATCAATCCACTACTGGGAGCTAGGTGAACAGATCAAGTTAGCCACTCACAAGAGGAACATATGTGCAGCCACAAATCAGCAGCTAGCTCCCAGTAGTGCATTGCTGCTACTGAGCATAACTAGGTATGCTTTTTGAGAAAGGATGCCAAGAGAATGAAGCAAATTAGTAAAAGTAAACAGCAGAGTTATTTAAAATTGCATACTCTGTCTGAATCATAAAAAGGTTCATTTTGACTTTCATGTCCCTTTAACCAAGTTCTTATTCATGACTAAATATACAAAATAATACTGAAAATAGACATTCAAAATTACATTATTACCTGCAGCCTCCACCTTAACAAATAGACACATGATGCCATTGGCTGGTGGTGTCTTTAAAGGGACATGAAACCAAAACAATTTCTTTCATGATTTAAACAGAACATACGATTTTAAACAGCTTTCCAGTTTACATTTATTATTTCATTTGCTTCCTTTTCTTGTTATCCTTTGCTGAAAGGTTTACCTAGGCAAGCTCAGGAGCAGCAGAGAACCTAGGTTCTAGCTGTTGATTGGTGGTTGCATATATATTTTTATTTCGATTGGCTCACCCATGAGTTCAGTAAGAAACCATTAGTGCATTGCTGCTCCTTCAACAAAATGATACCAAGACAATAAAACAAATTAGATAATAGGAGTAAATTAGAAAGTTGTTTAAAATTGTATTCTCTATCTGTATCATGAAAGACAAAATTTGGGTTTCATGTCTCTTTAAAGGGACAGTCTAGGCCAAAATAAACTTTCATGATTCAGATAGCATGTAATTTTAAACAATTTTCCAATTTACTTTTTTCACCAATTTTGCTTTATTCTCTTTGTATTCTTAGCTGAAAGCTAAACCTAGGAGGTTCAAATTCTAATTTCTTAGACCTTGAAGGCCGCATCTAATTTAAATGCATTTTGACAGTTTTATCACCACTAGAGGGAATTAGTTCACATATTTCATATAGATAACACTGTGCTCGTGCACGTGAAGTTATCTGGGAGCAGGCACTGATTGGCTAGACTGCAAGTCTGTCAAAAGAACTGAAATAAAGGGGCAGTTTGCAGATTCTTAGATACAAGGTAATCACAGAGGTTAAAAGTATATTATTATAACTGTGTTGGATATGCAAAACTGGGGAATGGGTAATAAAGGGATTATCATTAGGGGTAGTAAATTCAATCAGCCAATCAGATTTAAGTTCAATCCGATTGGAACTTGAATCTGATTGGCTGATTGAATCAGCCAGTCAGATTTTCTTACCTTAATTCCGTTTGGCTGATAGAATCCTATCAGCCAATCGGAATTCGAGGGACGCCATCTTGGGTGACGTCATTTAAAGGAAACTTCATTCGTTGTTCAGTCGTCGGGCCTGCTGGATGTTCCGCGTAGGAGGTCTGAAGAAAGAAGATTAAAGATGCCGCTTGGAGGAAAACTTCGCCCCGATGGAGGACCTCTTCTTTGCCGCTTGGATGAAGACATTGCCGGCATGGAAGACTTCTTCTTTGCCGCTTGGATGAAGACATCGCCCGGATTGGATGAAGTGTTCGGCCCGGCTGGGTGAAGATGACTCAAGGTAGGGAGATTTTCTGGGGCTTAGTCTTAGGTTTTTTTAAGGGGGGTTTGGGTGGGTTTAGAGTAGGGGTATGTGGGTGGGAGGTATTGTGTTTTTTTTTTATAGGCAAAAGAGCTGTTTACTTTGGGGCATGCCCCGCAAAAAGCCCTTTTAAGGGCTGGTAAAAGAGCTGGTTAATTTTTAATTTAGAATAGGGTAGGGCATTTTTTTATTTTGGGGGGCTTTATTATTTTATTAGGGGGCTTAGAATAGGTGAAATTAGCTTAAAATTCTTGTAATCTTTTTTTATTTTTTGTAATTTAGTGTTTTGTTTTTTTTGTAATTTAGTTTAGTGTATTTAATTGTATTTTAGTTTAGGATTTATTTTACAGGTAAATTGGTAATTATTTTAACAAGGTAGCTATTAAATAGTTATTAACTATTTAATAGCTATTGTACCTAGTTAAAATAAATACCAAGTTACCTGTAAAATAAATATAAACCCTAAAATAGCTACAATGTAATTATTAATTACATTGTAGCTATCTTAGGGTTTATTTTATAGGTAAGTATTTAGATTTAAATAGGAATATTTTAATTAATAATATTAATATTAATTAGATTTATTTTCATAAGAATTTAGTTAGGGGTGTTAGAGTTAGATAGGGTTATTATACTTAATATATATATATATAATATAATAACTATATTAACTATATTAACCCTAATATAATTAGGGTTAATATAGTTAATATATATATAATATAATAACTATATTAACTATATTAACCCTAATATAATTAGGGTTAATATAGTTAATATAGGTGGCGGTGGTGTAGGGGGATTAGGGGGTAATATAGTTAATATAGGTGGCGGCGGTGTAGGGGGATTAGATTAGGGGGTAATACATTTATTATAGGTGGCGGCGGTGTAGGGGGATTAGATTAGGGGGTAATACATTTATTATAGGTGGCGGCGGTATAGGGGATTTAGATTATAGGCAAAAGAGCTGATTACTTTGTGACAATGCCCCGCAAAAAGCCCTTTTAAGGGCTGGTAAAAGAGCTGATTACTTTGGGGCAAAGCCCCGCAAAAAGCCCTTTTCAGGGCTATTTGTAGGGTTAGACTTAGGTTTAGTGGTAGGGATAGTTTAGTATTTTAGGGGTTAATTAATTTAATATAGGTGGTGGCGGTATAGGGGGATTAGATAAGGGGTTAATTAATTTAATATAGGTGGCGGCAGTATAGGGGGATTAGATTAGGGGTTAATTAATTTAATATAGCTGGCGGTGTAGGGGGATTAAATTAGGGGTTAATAATTTTAATATAGCTGGCGGCGGGGTAGGAGCTCACATTAGGGGGTAGTTAATGTAGCTGAGGGCAGGGTAGGAGCTCACATTAGGGGGTAGTTAATGTAGCTGGCGGCGGGGTAGGAGCTCACATTAGGGGGTAGTTAATGTAGCTTGCGGCGGTGTAAGGGGCTCACATTAGGGGGTAGGTAATGTAGGTGGCAGTGGTGTAAGGGGTTCACATTAGGGGGTAGTTAATGTAGGTGGCGGCGGGGTCCGGGAGCAGCGGTTTAGGGGTTAATAACTTTATTAGGGATTGCGGCCTGGTCCAGGAGCGGCAGTTTAGGGGTTAATACATGTTTTATTATTAGGAGAGTGAGGGGGGATAGCGGATAGAGGGGTATACATGTCGGGCTATGTTTGGGAGGCGTGTTAGACAGTACGGGAGATTTAATACTTTAGTCAGGTTTTGTAGGCGCCTGCAGTTTCTAAAGTGCCATAAGTCACTGGCGACTCCAGAAATTTGTACTTACGCAGATTTCTGGACATTGCTGGTTTATCCGACTTACGGCACTTTAGCATCTGACGGTGCCGTATATGGGATAGCTTGAGTTGCAAGCTGAAACTACGGGAGGCGGGGGTTCCCTCGCTTGCGCCGCAAACTACGATCTATATTGGCTTGCGCCCCTGGTGTAGACTGTCCCTTTAAGGCAGTGGGGCAGCTTCATTAATAGGATCTTCAGTCTCTCCAGTTCCTATGTAATTCCAGGAAGCCCATTCACTGAAGCTCACACAGCTTGGAACTCTTCAGTTAATGAACATCTTGCAATAATATAGCAACTGGTGAGACTGGAGACACTGTACAGGAAGGAGAGGTTGTTCCAATACATATTTCAGCTCTAAGGAATCCAGTTATATAGTTGTAACCTGAAGCAGTGGTGCTTTATTGAGCTGTGTTCATTAGGCACAAAAAGCACAATTACTGTAAGAAAAAAACATAAATGGCTATAAATTTAATTCAGCTCTTCAAGATATTTGTTTCCAAGATACACATCCAAAATGCTGCCCTTTGTAATAGAAGCCTGCTGTTCTTATGGTAGTCTTTTCAATCCACTTTTACTAACACCTGCTACCTTTGTCTTGCTTAGTTTTACAATAGTGCTTGTTTGTTTTTGTTCCAGGGAATAAGAAAAGACTGTTACAAGATGACAGTGAAATAGCTGTAGTTTATTGATTTATATTCATGACATGATATACTATATCTAATACTATACATACATATATATTATACCTGCTGATGCACTGGAAGATATAGTGGTACATATATGTGAGTGTGTATCTGTAGCTTGCCACATGATTATTACATCATTTGACATATAAAATCAAATTTATATTTAATTAGGTATAATTGATTAAGGGCCAGATTACAAGTGCAGTGCTAATTAATGCTCCCGCTTGAGCGTTAATTGAACTAGAAGTAAGCTTTTTGCGCACGTCGGATTGGGCTCGTATTATGAGTTGAGAGTAAACTGTTTTCACTCTCGTGCTAACCCAACGAGCACAAATTTATCATATGTCTGTCCGTCATGATCCGCTATGCAGATCATGTCCGACAGACATCACTGAATGCCGACAGCATACCCTGTCGGAATTTAGCATTGCACGAGCAGTTCTGGCCGCTAGCAGGGGGTGTCAATCAACCCGATCATTTCTGATCAGGTTCTTTGCTGTCCACCGCTCAGAGGCGGCGGACGACTTAAGGAGCAGCGGTCTTAAGACCGCTGCTTCTTAACTGCTGTTTCCGGTGAGCCTGAAAGCTTGCACGGAAACAAATGTATTAGGCACCATACGGGGCTTAATAATTTGACCCCTAAGTGTTTTAAAGAGTGGATACAGCTGAATATTGAAGTATTGATTCATGTTAAGCTTGTGGAGCTGTCTTCTATTTGATGTTCACCAATCAAAATGCAGTATTCTACATAGTAACATAGTAGATGAAGTTGAAAGAGGAAAGAAGCCCATCGAGTTCAACCTATACAGATCTTTTCTGAACAAAGGAAAATCACTAATGGCACTACTAGTGGTGTACTCAGGAATTCCCCAGTAACCTAAATTTCTTATTGTACTATTAGATTATTGTGCAAGAGTTATACATTTTGGGGTAGCCATGCTGTGTACTGGGTAGAGAAAACTTTATTTAATCAGTCCTGGACTAATGGTATGTACAATTAGGGAGCACTCACATTCCTTATAGGCTATATTAAGTATAGAGCAATGAGATTGTGACAGAGATACACTGTTTAAAATATAACCTTTATTAAGATGATTAAAAAATTTAAAACCATACCAAGAATAGAGGATCGACAGCAGCGTGTTGAAGTAAAACATAGCATGGGAGCGGAGCACACCCAGTGCAAGGTACTGTAGTTGTCTCTCTTGTTCACAAACTAAAAATCCCCCATCCAGCTCTCTCTCTCTCTCTCTCTCCTTGATTGAGATTCACATTGAGTATCGGAGTGTAGAGGGGTCAAATTAGTTTGTTTAGTGTCCCTGTATTGTTACGCTTGGATCTCAAAACACAAGTGGGGAAAGTGTACACTGCTTGAGTTATGGTATAACTGTTATTTACACAGAGGATTACTAAGTACATATACGTTTTACACACCTGACTTTCACCTGGAATGTCTATGCATCTTTTTATATAAATTTGTGAAATGACTTCCATTTAATTGGATCCCTCTGATGCCGCTTTCCTCCTTACGTTTTGCAAACCTAGGCTGTTAATTGACTTTTCATTTAGTCATATTTAGAGCTTCTTTACTCTCGTGATTGGTTTTGATAAAAAATGTAAAACACACACACTTAAAAACATAAATGAGTTAAAGCTGGTAAGTAAATCATGTGTTAATCGTCAGTAAGCTTAACTAGGGTGATTTTGAAAAATACACAAATCAATACAGACCTAGGCTGTGGATTTTAAACCAGGGAATCTGTCAATTTTAATGTGCAATGAGCTGCTGGTAAATCTGCTTAACACAAACCAACATTGATAATATTATTCTAAGTGGACACGCTGCAAATGTATGCGCATGCCCACTGTTAACTTATAACTAGGTTTGTTGGAATGTGTAGCGCATATATATATATATATATATATATATATATATATTTATATATAATACAAGAACACAGAAGCACCACATGGCCCAATATTGTTTGATGACAAATATAAATAAGGTATCAGATAGATACACTCACATTTAGTACAGCACCCCTAGTGGTGCAGATGGAGCAGTCTGGGATCAGTTAGCAGTCACCCAGAAGACTGACCTCCGGTGGATATTCAGTAATCTGCAGATAATGATATAGAACACAAGAGTGCCTATATGGCCTAGTATTGTTTGTATAGGCAAAGTGAAATATGAAAATATATATTGCACTCACATTTAATAGAGCACCTTCCCTGGTGCAATCTAGGCAGGCTGGGTTCAATAAAGTCAACCAGCAGACTTAGAACCAATGGTCTGGAACTCCCCAGGATCCACAGGAAGAGATGTAGACAATAGTAGGCAAGGGTAGTGGAGAAAAATAGTAGTCCGGCAACAAGAGGTAAGTATAAAAAAGTACTTACTTTATTTAAAATAATAATATAATAAAAGCAAAGCAACGCGTTTCTCAGATGTCTATGTTTGTAAGCAGAGGTGATTAAGCTAGTCTCATGAGCAGTATTTCAATAAGAGCAGTTACGCAGGGAGCCAGTGAATGCACAATATACTATTCTAATGATTACATGTGTCTCTTCAATGATAGCAGTGAAAATAACCAAATGTATTTAAACAGTTGGCATTTAAAGAGCCTAATTTTAATATTGCTAGAAAAAACAAAACCAGTTTGGCTACCCTCCTCCTTATAGTTTAAACATATTAGTTTGGGCCCTTCTCTTATTTTTTTCTAACTCTGCAATGCCTTTTTTTTTTTCAAGGTGAGGTCTAACCATGGATTTATATAGTGACATAATTGTGCTTTCTGCAATGCCTCTTTTAATACATGCTATTATTTTATTAGCCTTAGAAGCCACTGTCCTGCATTGTGCAATCATTTTTAGCTTGTTATCTATGAGTATGTACTTATTTTTACTTCCAAAATTTTTACTTCCAAAACGTAGAAACTTACATTTTTTTTATATTGAACCTCTTTTTCCATTTACCAGCCCATTCTTCCTAGACCTTACACAACTTTGTATCATCTGCAAAAATAGAGATGTTGCTATTTAATCCTTGCTCCAAGATATTAATATAAATCTTAAGAAAAGGGGGACTCCACTGATTTAGCTTTGTCCAATCTGAGTATGATCAAGTTACTACTACTTGTTGCTCCCTTTCTTTTATCCAGTTATTTATCCATGAGCTGATATTTTCAGCTATTCCCAGTCCCTTAAGTTAGTACAATCATCTCATGTGACACTGTACCAAAAGTCTTTGCAAAATCCAAGTATATCACATCAAATGATTCCCCTTTATATCTTTACTTACTTCCTCATATAATCTAATTAGATTAGTTTGACATAATCTATTTCTCATAAAACCACCCTGATTTTAACTCATAATCTTGTTTACACAAATATACCTGAAACACCTGAAACAAGTAGTAATTTCCACAGCATAATACTATCCTTTAAAATTAGCACAGTGCCCTCTTCTGGTTACATTGAATTGCTACATGAATAAACAATAAATTGTATAAATAATTACATAAACACATATCAGTTGCATTAAAAGGACATTAAACACCTCTTGCTTTTGTCTATAAATTGCGCTTCCTAGTGAGGTCAAAATCTAATTCGCAAACTGCAAATGTTGCACATTTTGCAACATCTTGAAAACCTAGATTACAGATTTAGCTTTATGGCCTCGCTAGAGAGCATGGGAAAAGCTATTTTTTTACACGCACAAGAGGTGTTTAATGACCCTATCAATTTTAACATGAAAAAAACATTGATTTGAAAAAAATAAAATGTTTAAATATACAATACCCTCAAAATATATGAAGACAGCAGCACTGTGAAAAATCTTCAAAAGATTGTTTTATTCCAGCATAGAGGACAAAAATACTGACCACGTTTCGGGCTTTACGCCCTTAGTCATGTCATGACATGACTAAGGACGTAAGACCCGAAACGTGGTCTGTATTTAAGTCCTCTATGCTGGAATAAAACAATCTTTTGAAGATTGTTCCAATCAGCCAATAGAATGCGAGCTCAATTCTATATCTCTGATTGCATCAGTCAATAGGATTTTTCCTACCTTAATTCCGATTTGCTGACAGGATTCTATCAGCCAATCGGAATTCAAGGGATGCCATCTTGGATTACATCATTTAAAGGAACCTTCATTCTTTGTTAGGACTTCGTTTGAAGAGGATGCTCCGCGTCGGCTCGATTGAAGATGGACCCGCTTTGCTCTGGATGGATGAAGATAGAAGATGCCGCCTGTATGAAAATATCTACCGTCTGGAGGGCCTCTTCTGCCCCGATCGGATGAAGACTTGTGCTGTATGGAGGACCACTTGTGCCCGGCTGGGTGAAGACGGCTCAAGGTAGGGTGATCTTCAGGGGGTTAGAGTTAGGTTTTTTTAAGGGGGGATTGGGTGTGTTATAGAGTAGGGTTGGGTGTGTGGGTGGTGGGTTGTAATGTTGGGGGGGTATTGTATTTTTTTTTTACAGGTAAAAGAGCTGATTACTTTGGGGCAATGCCACGCAAAAGGCCCTTTTAAGGGCTATTTGTAATTTAGTATAGGGTAGGGAATTTTTTTTATTTTGGGGGGATTTTTTATTTTATTAGGGGGATTAGATTAGGTGTAATTAGTTTAAAATTCTTGTAATTCTTTTTTTCCTTCTGCAATTTAGTGTTTGTTTTTTTTAGTAATTTAGTTTATTTTATTTAATTGTAAATAATTGTATGTGGTTTAGGTAATTAGTTTAATGATAGTGTAGTGTTAGGTGTAATTGTAACTTAGGTTAGGATTTATTTTACAGGTAATTTTGTATTTATTTTAGCTAGGTAGTTATTAAATAGTTAATAACTATTTAATAACTATTGTACCTAGTTAAAATAAATACAAAGTTGCCTGTAAAATAAATATATATCCTAAACTAGCTACAATGTAACTATTAGTTATATTGTAGCTAGCTTAGGGTTTATTTTATCGGTAAGTATTTAGTTTTAAATAGGATTAATTTATTTAATTATGTTAAATTAATTTTGTTTAATTTAAATTATATTTAAGTTGTGGGGCTTAGACTTAGGGTTAGACTTAGGTTTGGGGTTAATAAATTTATTATAGTAGCGGCAACGTTGGGGTCGGAAGATTAGGGGTTAATAAATGTAGGCAGGTGTCGGCGACGTTGGGGGGGGCAGATTAGGGGTTAATAAAATTTAACAAGTGTTTGCGAGGCAGGAGTGCGGCGGTTTAGGGGTTAATACAGTTATTAAAGTGGCGGCGATGTCCGGTCGGCAGATTAGTTGCTAATAATTGTAGGTAGGTGGCGGCGATGTTGGGGGCGGCAGATTAGGGGTTTATAAGTATAATGTAGGTGGCGGCGATGTTGGGGGCAGTAGATTAGGGGTTCATAGGGATAATGTAGGTGGTGGCGGTGGTGTCCGGAGCGGCAGATTAGGGGTTAATAATATAATGTAGATGTCAGCGATAACGGGGGCAGCAGAGTAGGGGTTAATAAGTGTAAGATTAGAGGTGTTTAGACTCAGGGTTCATGTTAGGGTGTTAGGTGTAGACATATTTTTTATTTTCCCATAGTAAACAATGGGGCTGCGTTAGAAGCTGGACGCTGCTTTTTTGCAGGTGTTAGTTTTTTTTTTCAGCCGGTTCAGCCCCATTGTTTCCTATGGGGAAATCGTGCATGAGCACGTTTAGCCAGCTTACCGCTACCGTAAGCAACGCTGGTATTGAGCTGAGATGTGGAGCTAAATTTTGCTCTACACTCACCTTTTTGCGGCTAACGCCAGGTTTAAAAAAACCTGTAATACCAGAGTTGTCTTAAGGTAGCGTTAGAAAAAAAAGGCTTGTTAGCAACGCACCCCTGTTAACGCCAAACTCGTAATCTAGGCGACTGTTCTTACAATACAATAGTAAATTAAACATATAAATAATACACCTACAGGAGCTGGGGGATTGTGGGTATATGATATATGTGTATACATTGTTTAATGTATATTTATTGTATAGTATAATGTTAGAATATGTATGTAAACTGTAAACGTAAACGTAATTGTACTAATTGTCTATTGTGTCCTTAGGCGTGTATTTTTACTCAATTTAAGATTGCAATTGAGTGTTCTCAATATTCATATTTACATTATATTGAGAACGCACATTTGTGATCTCAATATTTGTATCTCTCAATATTGTGATTGCATTTTTATGTTTTAATATTTCACAATATTGCAATCGTGTTTTCGCATTTGTAATATTTCTATTTTAAAATATTAGAAGTAGTGATGTCGCGAACCTAAAATTTTGGGTTTGCGAACGGTGGATGCGAAATTCCGCAAAAGTTCGCGAATGGGCGAACCGCCATAGACTTCAATAGGCAGGCGAATTTTAAAACCCACAGGGACTCTTTCTGGCCACAATAGTGATGGAAAAGTTGTTTCAAGGGGACTAACACCTGGACTGTGGCATGCCGGAGGGGGATCCATGGGAAAACTCCCATGGAAAATTACATAGTTGATGCAGAGTCTGGTTTTAATCCATAAAGGGCATAAATCACCTAACATTCCTAAATTGTTTGGAATAACGTGCTTTAAAACATCAGGTATGATGTTGTATCGATCAGGTAGTGTAAGGGTTATGCCCGCTTCACAGTGCGCAGTGTAGGTGATATACCTGCCCTGACCATGCTTTGCAGACCAGGTATCAGTGGTCAGATGGACCCTTGCCCCAACACTGTGTGCCAGACATGACATTGTAGCAGACTTATATGGCTTTGGGGTTGCTTTTTGGTAATTAGAAGGCTGCTAAATGCCACTGCGCACCACACGTGTTTTATGCCCAGCAGTGAAGGGGTTAATTAGGGAGCATGTAGGCAGCTTGTAGAGTTAATTTTAGCTTAAGTGTAGTGTAGTAGACAACCCAAAGTATTGATCTAGGCCCATTTTGGTATATTTCATGCCACCATTTCACCGCCAAATGCAATCAAATAAAAAAAAATTGTTCACTTTTTCACAAACTTTAGGTTTCTCACAGAAATTATTTACAAACAACTTATGCAATTATGGCATAAATGATTGTAAATGCGTCTCTGGGATCCCCTTTGTTCAGAAATAGCAGACTTATATGGCTTTGGCATTGCTTTTTGGTAATTAGAAGGCTGCTAAATGCCACTGCGCACTACACGTGTTTTATGCCCAGCAGTGAAGGGGTTAATTAGGGAGCATGTAGGCAGCTTGTAGAGTTAATTTTAGCTTAAGTGTAGTGTAGTAGACAACCCAAAGTATTGATCTAGGCCCATTTTGGTATATTTCATGCCACCATTTCACCGCCAAATGTGATCAAATTTTAAAAAAAATAAATAAATGTTTTCGCAATTTTAGGTTTCTCACTGAAATTATTTACAAACAGCTTGTGCAATTATGGCACAAATGGTTGTAAATGCTTCTCTGGGATCCCCTTTGTTCAGAAATAGCAGACATATAGGACTTTGGCGTTGCTTTCTGGTAATTGAAGGCCGCTAAATGCTGCTGCGCATCACACATGTATTATGGCTAGCAGTGAAGGGGTTAATTAGGTAGTTTGTAGGGAGCTTGCAGGGTTAATTTTAGCTTTAGTGTAGAGATCAGCCTCCCACCTGACACATCAGACCCCCTGATCCCTCCCAAACAGCTCCCTTCCCTCCCCCACCCCACAAATGTCCCCGCCATCTTAAGTACTGGCAGAAAGTCTGCCAGTACTAAAATAAAAGGTTTTTACATTTTTTTTTATTTTTTTAGCATATTTACATATGCTGTGGTGTAGCATCCCCCTTAGCCCCCAACCTCCCTGATCCCCCCCAAAACAGCTCTCTATCCCTCCCCATCTGCCTTATTGGTAGCCATCTTGGGTACTGGCAGCTGTCTGCTATTATTTCACAGTCAAAAAAAAGTGTTGTTTTTTTGTAAATGTACACTACTGTTACACCAGATATGAGTGGTGGCACTGGGCACGTGGGCACAGTATATGCCGTGAGCCTGACACACACGCTGGCAGGCAGGCAACTGCAATTAGATTACACAGGAAAAAAAAAAAAAGCAGACTGATGTTCTAGCCCTAAAAAGGGCTTTTTGGGGTTCTGTCCTTACAGCAGAGATCAGATGAGTCCTTCAGGACTGTAGTGGACACTGAATACACTAGCCTAGCTATCGATCTCCCTATTAAATCAGCAGCGGCAACACTGTCCCTCCTCTCACTGCAGCTTCCAAATGAATCTAAAATGGATGCTGTCCAGGAGGTGGGAGGGTCTGGGAGGGAAGTTCTGCTGCTGATTGGCTGTAATGTGTCTTCTGACTGTGAGGTACAGGATCAACATTTACTCAATGATAAAAAATAGGGGGCGGACGCGAACATGCTATGTTCGCCGGGAACTATTCGCCGGCGAACTATTCACGACATCACTAATTAGAAGAGAGAGAGACACACTCTTGAGATAGAACAAAAGCTAGAATAGCTTCCATGCCTGTTCATTTCCATTGCAACTCAAGGTGCACACTCTTTTAGCACACTATGGGGCCTATTTATCAAGCTGTCAATCGCAAATATGCTGGAATTCTGCAGCATAATTGTGGCGAGCCTGAGTCGCCTTATTTATCAAAGGCTACAGTCTGGCAAAAGTAGAATTTTGTGACGTAACATACGATCCGCTGATTTCAGTCCGACACAGATCAATGCTTACGTCACAACAGATGTTCCGAATACAAATTCAGCACTATCTGACGTCGGCAGAAGAGGATGCTCTGCATCAGATCTCTTGAAGATGGACCCGCTCTGCGCCGGAAGGAAGAAGATAGAAGATGCTGTCTGGATGAAAAGTTCTGCCGTCTGGAGGACCACTTCTGCCCGGCTTGGATAAGACTTCTGCCTGTCTGGAGGACCACTTCTGCCCGGCTTGGATGAAGAAGTCTCCCGGTAAGTTGATCTTCAGGGGGTTAGTGTTAGGTTTTTTTAAGGGTGTATTGGGTGGGTTTTATTTTTAGGTTAGGGCTTTGGGCCGCAAAAGAGCTAACTGCCCTTTTAAGGGCAATGCCCATCCAAATGTCCTTTTCAGGGCAATGGGGAGCTTAGGTTTTTTAGATAGTATTTTATTTTGGGGGGTTGGTTGTGTGGGTGGTGGGTAGTTAATTTTTTTAATTATAGTGTAGTGTTAGGTGTTATTGTAACTTAGGTTAGGTTTTATTTTACAGGTACTTTTGTATTTATTTTAGCTAGGTAGTTTTTAAATAGTTAATAACTATTTAATAACTATTCTACCTAGTTAAAATAAATACAAACTTTCCTGTAAAATAAAAATAAACCCTAAGCTAGCTACAATGTAACTACTAGTTATACTGTAGCTAGCTTAGGGTTTATTTTATAGGTAAGTATTTAATTTTAAATAGGAATAATTTAGGTAATAATAGGAATTTTATTTAGATTTATTTAAATTAGATTTAAATTAGGGGTGTTAGGTTTAGGGGTTAATACATTTAATATAGTGGCGGCAACGTTGGGGATGGCAGATTAGGGGTTAATAAGTATAATGTAGGTGGCGGTGGTGTAGGGGGGGCAGATTAGGGGTTAATAACATAATATAGGTGGTGGTGGGCTCTGGGAGCGGCAGGATAGGGGTTAATAAGTTTATTAGAGTGGCGGTGGGCTACGGGAGCAGCGGTTTAGGGTTTAATAACTTTATTTAGTTGTGGCGGGGTCCGTGAGTAGCGGGATAGGGGTAAAACAGTGTAGTATAGTGGCGGTGTTTAGTGACAGTATACCAATAAAGCTGGGAAAAAGCCGAAGAGCAGCGAGATCGATGACTGTTAGTTAACAACAGTCCGCTGCTCATCTCCCCGTACTTGGTGCGTGGCTTTTTGACAGCTTTTTTGGTAATTTTGGAGAGCGTATTCAGGTCCGCGGCAGCGATGTTAGGCGATCTTAGGCAAGCGTATTGGTGCCGTTGAATGCAAGTAAGTTGACGGCTTGATAAATAGGCCCCTATGCCTTTTCACAGAGAAAAAATATCCTGTAGCATATCAGTCTGACCCTGCCCAATGGCAGTCCAGGGCCAAAATACCAAGCAATTCTTCTCTGAACAAGAGAAACAACCCCAGACGGTCTAATTCAAAATATTGTCATTGTGATTACTCGATTGTGTTTTACTTAGAATATTGAGATCTATAATAATATTAATATATATCTATATGCATAAATGAAGATATATATTATTATATAACATGTTTGCTACAGTGCAATCACAATATTATAAGTAAAACACAATCACAATATTATGAAATCTGTATATTACAAGCTAGGAAACGCAATTGTAATATAGTGAAATATGAAAATGTGAAAACGCAATTGCAATATTGTCAAATAGGAACATGAGAAAACGTTACTGCAATATTGTAAAATATGAAGATTGCGATTGTGAATGCACATTCTCAATATAATGTAAATATTAATATTGAGAATGCGCAATCACAATCCCAAAATAAGTAAAAAATACACGCCAAGGACACGAGAAGATTAGTACAATCACGTTTACAGTTTACAAGCATATACTAACAATACCCTAGCTCCTATAGTTTTATAGGAGGTGGGGGTTTTTATTCTTTATTTACAAAGTCGATGTAGACATAAATATATAGGAGTTCTGTGGGAGTGTACTGGGTTTTCCATAGGAGTACCCTGTATTTTAATGGGAAAGCTCCACCGTGGGTCTTAGCTATCTCTTTCAGCCATATCAGTCTTGCCTGCTTTTCAGTGGCAATATTTCCCAGTGTGACAAATCCAGTGAATGTACAGTGAAACTAAATATACATATGTATAATCGGGTTACTACTCATAAAACATTTTTTCTCTTGTAAGGTGTATCCAGTCCACGGATCATCCATTACTTGTGGGATATTCTCATTCCCAACAGGAAGTTGCAAGAGGACACCCACAGCAGAGCTGTAATATAGCTCCTCCCCTAACTGTCATACCCAGTCATTCTCTTGCAACTCTCAACAAGCAAGGACGTTGTAGGAGAGAGTGGTTAAATATAGCTAGTTTATTTTCTTCAATCAAAAGTTTATTATTTTTAAATAGTACCAGAGTTGTGCTATTTTATCTCAGGCAGTAAATAGAAGAAGAATCTGCCTGAGGTTTCTATGATCTTAGCAGGTTGTAACTAAGATCCATTGCTATTCTCACATATGTCTGAGGGGATTACACAGATGAGGTAACTTCAGCGAGAGAATGGCGTGCAGTTTATTCTGCTATCAGGTATGTGCAGTTATAATTTTTTCTAGAGATGGAAAACACTAGAAAATGCTGCTGATACCGGATTAATGTAAGTTAAGCCTGAATACAGTGATTTAATAACAACTGGTATCATGCTTACTCCCAGGGGTAATACCCTTATGATATTTACAATATAAAACGTTTGCTGGCATGTTTAATCGTTTTTATATATGCTTTGGTGATAAAACTTTATTGGGGCCTAGTTTTTTCCACATGGCTGGCTTAAATTTTGACTAGAAACAATTTCCACTGTTGTAGTATAAAAGTTACAGTTGGTGCAGTTAAAATTACAAACTGTGACATCCAGCTTCCCTCAAAGGCCCTCTGAATGCTATAGGAAACATCTCTAAAGGGCCCAAAGGCTTTCCAAAGTCGTTTATTGGGGAAGGTAGGGCCACAGCTTGCTGTGGCAGTTGGTTGTGACTGTTAAAAAACGTCTATTTTGTTTTTTTGATCCGTTTTTTGAACTAAGGGGTTAATCATCCATTTGCAAGTGGGTGCAATGCTCTGCCTATTATACACACTGTAAAAATTTCGTTTGATTTACTGCATTTTTTCACTGTTTTTCAAATTCTGACAAAATTTGTTTCTCTTAAAGGCACAGTACCGTTTTTTATATTTGCTTGTTAACTTGATTTAAAGTGTTTTCCAAGCTTGCTAGTCTCATTGCTATTCTGTATAAACATGTCTGACATAGAAGAAACTCATTGTTTATTATGTTTAAAAGCCATGTGTACCAAATGTACTGATTTCATTTTATGCAATAAAGATCATTTTCTGTCTTTAAAAAATGTATCACCAGAGGAATCTGACGAGGGGGAAGTTATGCCGACTAACTTTCCCCACGTGTCAGACCCTTTGACTCCCGCTTAAGGGACTCACACTCAAATGGCGCCAAGTACATCTAGGGCTCCCATAGCGTTTACTTTACAAGACATGGCGGCAGTCATGGATAATACACTGTCAGCGGTATTAGCCAGACTACCTGAACTTAGAGGTAAGCGAGATAGCTCTGGGGTGAGACAAAATGCAGAGCAAACTGACGCTTTAAGAACCATGTCTGATACTGCCTCACAATATGCAGAAGCTGAGGAAAGAGAGCTTCAGTCAGTGGGTGATGTTAATGACTCAGGAAAGATACCTGATTCTAATATTTCTACATTTAAATTTAACTTGAACACCTCCGCGTGTTGCTTAGGGAGGTTTTAGCTGCTCTGAATGACTGTGATACCATTGCAGTGCCAGAGAAATTGTGTAGACTGGATAAATACTTTGCAGTGCTAGTGTGTACTGATGTTTTTCCAAATACCTAAAAGGTTTACAGAAATTATTAATAAGGAATGGGATAGACCAGGTGTGCCGTTCTCTTCCCCTCCTATTTTTAGAAAAATGTTTCCATAGACGCCACCACATGGGACTTATGGCAGACAGTCCCTAAGGTGGAGGGAGCAGTTTCTACTCTAGTAAAGCGTACTACTATCCCTGTCGAGGACAGTTGTGCTTTTTTTTTTTAGATCCAATGGATAAAAAATTAGAGGTTACCTTAAGAAAATATTTATTCAACAAGGTTTTATCCTACAGCCCCTTGCATGCATTGCCCCTTTCACTGCTGCTGCGGCGTACTGGTTTGAGTCTCTGGAAGAGGCTTTACAGGTAGCGACTCCATTGGATGACATACTTGGCAAACTTAGAGCACTTAAGCTAGCCAATTCTTTTATTCTGATGCCATTGTTCATTTGACTAAACTAACGGCTAAGAAATAAGCGCTATGGCTTAGATCATGGTCAGCTGACGTGACTTCAAAATCTAAGCTACTTAACATTCCCTTCAAGGGGCAGACCCTATTCGGGCCTGGTTGAAGGAGATTATTGCTGATATCACTGGAGGAAAAGGTCATGTCCTTCCTCAGGACAGGTCCAAATCTATGGCCAAACAGTCTAATTTTCGTGCCTTTCAAAACTTCAAGGCAGGTGCGGCATCAACTTCCTCTAATAATAAACAAGAGGGAACTTTTGCTCAATCCAAGTCGGTCTGGAGACCAAACCTGACATGGAAAAAAGGTAAGCAGGTAAAAAAGTCTGCTGCTGCCTCTAAGACAGCATGAAGGAATGGATCCCCTATCCGGGAACGGATCTAGTAGGGGGCAGACTTTCACTCTTTGCCCAGGCGTGGGCAAAAGATGTTCAGGATCCCTGGGCGTTGGAAATTATATCCCAGGGATATCTTCTGGACTTCAAAGCTTCCCCCCCAAAAGGGAGATTTCACCTTTCACAATTATCTGCACACCAGATAAAGAGAGAGGCATTCTTACACTGTGTACGAGTCCTCCTAGTTATGGGAGTGATCCATCCAGTTCCAAAGGAGGAACAGGGACAGGGTTTTTACTCAAATCTGTTTGTGGTTCCCAAAAAAGAGGGAACCTTCAGACCAATTTTGGATCTAAAGATCTTAAACAAATTCCTCAAAGTTCCATCGTTCAAGATGGAAACTATTCGTACCATCCTACCACTGATCCAGGAGGGTCAATATATGACTACAGTGGATCTAAAGGATGCTTATCTTCACATTCCGATACACAAAGATCATCATTGGTTTCTCAGGTTTGCCTTTTAAGACAGGCATTACCAGTTGTAGCTCTTCCCTTGGGATTAGCTACAGCCCCAAGAATCTTTACAAAGGTTCTAGCGTCACTTATGGCGGTCGTAAGGCCGCGGGGCATAGCAGTAGCCCCTTATTTAGACGACATCCTGATACAGGCGTCAAACTTCCAAATTGCCAAGTCTCATACGGACGTAGTACTGGCATTTCTGTGGTCGCATGGGTGGAAAGTGAACGAGGAAAAGAGTTCTCTATCCCCACTCACAAGAGTTTCCTTTCTAGGGACTCTGATAGATTCTGTAGAAATGAAAATTCACCTGACGGAGTCCAGGTTATCAAAGCTTCTAAATTCCTGCCGGGTTCTTCATTCCATTCCGCGCCCTTCGGTGGTTCAGTGTATGGAAGTAATCGGCTTAATGGTAGCGGCAATGGACATAGTGCCGTTTGCACGCTTACATCTCAGACCGCTGCAACTATGCATGCTCAGTCAGTGGAGCAGGGATTACACAGATTTGTCCCCTCAACTGAATCTGGACCAAGAGACCAGGGATTCTCTTCTCTGGTGGCTATCTCGGGTCCATCTGTCCAAAGGTATGACCTTTCGCAGGCCAGATTGGACAATTGTTACGACAGATGCCAGCCTTCTAGGTTGGGCTGCAGTCTGGAACTCCCTGAAGGCTCAGGGTTCGTGGACTCAGGAGGAGTCTCTCCTTCCATTAAATATTCTGGAACTAAGAGCGATATTCAAGGCTCTTCAGGCTTGGCCTCAGTTAGCAACTATGAGGTACATCAGATTTCAGTCGGACAACATCAGGACTGTAGCTTACATCAACCATCAAGGGGTAACGAGAAGTTCCCTAGAGATGTTAGAAGTTTAAAAAATAATTCGCTGGGCAGAGATTCACTCTTGCCACCTATCAGCTATCCATATCCCAGGTGTAGAGCACTGGGAGGCAGATTTTCTAAGTCGTCAGACTTTTCATCCAGGAGAGTGGGAACTCCATCCGGAGGCATTTGCACAACTGATTCATCGTTGGGGCAAACCAGAACTGGATCTCATGGCATCTCACCAGAACGCCAAGCTTCCGTGTTACGGATCCAGGTCCAGGGATCCCAAGGCGACACTGAGATGCTCTAGCAGCGCCCTGGTCTTTCAACCTGGCTTATGTGTTTCTACCATTTCCTCTGCTCCCTCGACTGATTGCCAAGATCAAGCAGGAGAGAGCATCGGTGATTCTGAAAGCACCTGCGTGGCCACGCAGGACCTGGTATGCAGATCTAGTGGACATGTCATCCTTTCCACCATGGTCTCTGCCTCTGAAACAGGACCTTCTACTTCAGGGTCCTTTCAACCATCCAAATCTAATTTCTCTGAGGCTGACTGCCTGGAGATTGAACGCTTGATTTTATCAAAGCATAGCTTCTCCGAGTCAGTTATTGATACCTTAAGACAGGCACGAAAGCCTGTCACCAGGAAAATTTACCATAAGGTATGGCGTAGAAATCTTTTTTGGTGTGAATCCAAGGGTTACTCATGGAGTAAGGTCAGGATTGCTAGGATATTATCTTTTCTCCAAGAAGGTTTGGAAAAAGGATTGTCAGCTAGTTAAGCCTCTGGCAGATGTTCCAGACGTTCAGGCATTTTTTCAGGCTTTAGTTAGAATCAAGCCTGTGTTTAAACCTGTTGCTCCACCATGGAGCTTAAACTTGGTTCTTAAGGTTCTTCAAGGAGTTCCGTTTGAACCTCTTCATTCCATAGATATCAAGCTTTTATCTTGGAAAGTTCTTTTTTTGGTAGCTATTTCCTCGGCTCGTAGAGTCTCTGAGCTATCTGCCTTACAATGTGATTCTCCTTATCTGATTTTTCAAACGGATAAGGTAGTCTGCGTACCAAACCTGGGTTCTTACCTAAGGTGGTATCTAACAAGAATATCAATCAAGAGATTGTTGTTCCATCCTTGTGTTACACAATTTGGAAGTGGTCCGTGCTTTAAAGTTTTACTTACAAGCTACTAAAGGTTTTCGTCAAACATCTGCTTTGTTTGTTGTCTACTCTGGACAGAGGAGAGGTCAAAAGGCTTCGGCAACCTCTTTTTCTTTTTGACTAAGCAGCTTAATCCGCTTAGCCTATGAGACTGCTGGACAGCAACCTCCTGAAAGGATTACAGCTCATTCCACTAGAGCTGTGGCTTCCACTTGGGCCTTTAAAAATGAGGCTTCTTTTGATCAGATTTGCAAGGCGACGACTTGGTCTTTGCTTCATATTTTTTCAAAATTTTACAAATTTGATACTTTTGCTTCTTCGGAGGCTATATTTGGGAGAAAGGTTTTACGGGCAGTGGTTCCTTCCATTTAACTTCCTGCCTTGTCCCTCCCTTCATCCGTGTACTTTAGCTTTGGTATTGGTATCCCACAAGTAATGGATGATCCGTGGACTGGATACACCTTACAAGAGAAAACACAATTTATGCTTACCTGATAAATTTATTTCTCTTGTAGTTTATCCAGTCCACGGCCCGCCCTGTCATTTTAAGGCAGGTAATTTTTAAATTTAAACTACAGTAACCACTGCACCCTATGGTTCCTCCTTTCTCGGCTTGTTTTCGGTCGAATGACTGGCTATGACAGTTAGGGGAGGAGCTATATTACAGCTCTGCTGTGGGTGTCCTCTTGCAACTTCCTGTTGGGAATGAGAATATCCCACAAGTAATGGATGATCCGTGGACTGGATACACCACAAGAGAAATAAATTTATCAGGTAAGCATAAATCGTGTTTTTATTTTTGCGAACACACAGTCTATTTTGTGTTTACACGCTTTAAAGGCAGACCCCACCCCGCCTACTTTGCAGCTCAGTGGCGATGTCGGCAAACTTTACCTGAAGTTGTGATCCCCATTATATCCTATGAGAGACACATCGGCACTCGTCAGTGCAACAAAGTTCAACCCACTTTTTTAGAATATATTGAGAGACCGATGTACACAAACAGGCAATTTATCATCGGTCTGTCAATGTTTTCAATATCAGGGCCCAAGTAAGAGTTACTCTTCAACCTCAGAGTCACATCTTCATGTTGCTGTCCACTGGGAGTCACAACTGCAGCCACTAGGTAGTTAGCTTTCACTGATATATAGGAGTAAAAACTTTATGCAGATAGGGAATTTATAGCCATATAACATATGATACTAAAGTTTTATCTGCTTTTATTAATCTTACATGTGGCTGAATCTAGTAATCTTTTATACTTAGAGGACAGATAAGTATGGACCAGGTATTGCCTAGGTATGGGCGAATGTTTCTAAAAATTCAAAATTTAAAAACAAATTTTTATACATTTTTTTGTCCGAATCAAATTTCGAATGTTTATATAACATTCTAACATTCTATTTTCAAATTTTCGTTTTAGAATTTTTCAATAAAATTTGAAAATATTAGTTCGAATAATAGAATGTTTAGCTATGTATTCATTCAGTTTGGAAATGTAATATTCAAATTCAAATGTGACATTCGAATTCAAATGTAAGATTCAAATTGGAAATAGTATTTCTAGTCTACAACTGTGTTTTTAAATGTAATATTCAAATTCTAAATAGTATTTCTAGTCTAATACTGTGTTTTTTTTAAATATAATATTTTAATTTGAATGCCATATTCAAATTCGAATGTCACATTCAAATTCAAAACAGTGTTTCTAGTTTACAACAGTTTAATAAATGTAATATTCAAATTTGAATGTGACATTCAAATTCAGATGTAACATTCGAATTCGAAATAGTATTTCTAGTCTAATACTGTGTTTTATAAATGTACTATTCGAATTCGAATGACACATTCAAATTCAAAATAGTATTTCTAGTCTAATACTGTGTTTATAAATGTAATATTTGAATTCGAAATAGTATGTCTAGTCTACAATTGTGTTTAATAAATGTAATAATCAAATTCGAATGTGACATTTCAAAACTGTAAATAACATTCGATAATAGAATTTTTCAGACTATTCGTTCTTATCAACATTCTATTAGGTAAATCGAATTTCTACAAGAACATTCAGTCTAACATTCGAATTCGAATATAAATTATTTCGCCCATCCCTAGTATTGACCCCAGAAAGGCATGTGGCTAGGAACCACACCCCTGATTGATGATTGACAATTTCAATATTCTTACAAGACTGACTTTGATAGCACATTGATCAGAGCATTAAGTAGATTGTTTATGTAATTTGTTTTTTTCATCCCAATATAGAAGAGAAAAAAAAAAGGATTTTCTGGAAGAAGTGTATTAATCTGAACCAGAGAGTTTTAATATAATCAATGATGACCATACCCACTTTGAGGATTATCTAGGCTATTTTTTTTTTTTGGGGGGGGGGGGTTGTTGAAGGGTTGAGACTAAAAGGGAATAAAGCTCTTCAATCATTAATGGAAGCCATATTTGGGGAAAAAATGATAATATATAAGTCGTGAATCAAGCACTCCATTTTTGATGAATTTTTGACTTCTCACTAACCTGTTTTAGTTAGGCATCCGCATCAGTTTGTTTTGTTACATATTCATTAATTTAGACTGAAAGGTCAGCCTTCTTAGTGTTAAAGATCTCATTATCTTAAGGGGATAAAAATAGCTGTATATAAAAGAAATATTTAAAAATTATTACATTTATTTCTTGGGAGTGAAAAGATTATGTTTTGAATAAATTATTGCAGTCACAAAAAAGATGCAAAGTCAAAACAAATTTACTATTACCCCAAATCCCTCGATCTTCCTTGCTATCTTCAAACCTTTTCACTCGATGAAAAAGTTTGAAATGACAAGTGAATTCCTGTTTAACTATTTCCTCTGGTTGGGAAATTCATACATATGTAATTGTAAATTCTTCTATTGAACCAATAAAAAAAATGAGAAAATATATAATTGTGAATTAAATAAAAAATATGAATGTTGAAGTGTGTTTGATTTGAATTATGGTGTGTTATTTGAATTAGTACATTTTAATAAGATGCTATACATGTTAACTAGCTGTTAGGTTTTTTATAATAGCATTTCTGAAGCAGAAAAAATAATCATAAAGTACAATTCCAGCCTTGTTGTAAAAGTATAGATGTAAGCATAAAAGCATTTACTGGCTAGGCAATAATAAAAACATATATTCCTTACTAGATATTTGAAAGCACTGAGTCTCACAAGCAAAATAAATAGCCATTTTCTAACACATTCGTGTTTCCATGGTAACTAACTGTAATGAAATAGACACAAGGATCCCTTTGATAATGGAAAACAGAAAGATTGCAGAAAATCTGTCCCCTTTTCATCTGACTTTCATACATTTCTTTTACAACCTGGGAACAATAAATATAATATTTATTTTAAAGGTGTGGATATTATTGCTTAAACAACCATAAATAAAGATTTGAAAAGATATATAAAACTTTATGCATAAGAAGAAAAAATACTTTGCAAAGAAATAATTGTTTTCAGTTAGATTTTATACTTTAAAGATAAGCAGATAAAAATAATAATAAATCAAAAGGCGAGATGCAATTTTTGAACTATTTAAATTTAAATGTATAATAAAAGGACATTTTCATCAACATGTTCACAGAACACAATTACTACCTTTCTCTCTTGAGGTTTAAAAGAATACCTGAAGCAGGATTAGGTTTTTAATAATGAGAGTGAATTCCATTACGGAGTTACAAAGGAATCCAGCGGCCCAACATGTCTGTTATTATTTAAAATCACATTTTACTCAGTATGCCCATGGAATGTAATTCAGATATTTATTCTTGTAAATTAATGAATTTCTCATTTATCAGTAAGACATGGGCAGCTGTAGTCAACAGCCCCAGGAACAAAGAAGAAAAAAACTACATTAACCAGCATGCATTTGTAGAAGCTTGCCAATTAGACCTCAGACCAGCTCCCTCTGTCCAACTAAATAAAATGCCTGAAAAATACAATTCCATCTGCCTTTCAGATATGTGCACAGAAAATACTGCGCCACCCATCACACTCAAACCTTTGGAAATACAACTACATTTTTTAATTGTGTTATGCTCTTAATTCATTATTGTAAATAATTGTCTTCAAGTTAAACAAAATTCAAAGGTTAATAAGCAATTAATTAATATCTATTTAATTTAAATGAATACCTTTTTTTATTATTAAATCTATATAAAATGCTCTGAAACTGTCTGAAATATAAGAACACAAAGAAATTATAGATTTCTTTTTGCTTCCTTTAATGGTTCTAAAGATTTTTTTTTTAAAAAATAGCTTAACCCTTTTGCTATAGAAGACAGGTAAAATGCATTACTATTCAAAAAGTTGCTTATTTCTCCTTTGGACAAGAGTTTGAATTATTATGGCCTAGATTTGGAGTTCGGCGTTAGCCGTGAAAACCAGCGGACTCCGGTATTTCGAGTTCAGTTACCGACACTCAAAAAACACCTAACGCTCACATTTTTACCGACACCTCAGACCCAGTAGTAAACATGGGTAGTAAACATATACCGACAAAAAAAAGATCCACGAATCAAAAAACAAATATTACATAAACTACACTTACAGTCATACAAACACTACACTATGTTTATTTTTCATATTTAATAATTTTTCATCAAAATACAAAGGATTAAAGTTGCGAGATCTCGGGTGTTAGAAAAAAAACAACACAAATCCATTTTCCCATTGACTTACATTGACACACGGGAAAAGACCCTCATATACCTACATCTAACTAATAACATTATCACAAACATACACTCATCGATGCATACAAACAATATACACCACATGACATACCAAAAATATTTATTTATTACAAAAAGAACACGATTTAGTTACTTTTTCACACAAGCTCATGACGTCATTCACTTTACGAGGAAAACCAGTCTTAGAAAAAAAAACAAGAACAAATTTTAGAGCTTCCATTGACTTCTATTGGGAAGACGTGCTCCTGCACGCGAAACCCTCATTTCCCTAACGCACGCAAATAGAGTAGACAGAAAAACTCCAAATACCAGCGCTAGAAAAGACATGATTTCATGCGTTAGACCCAGCTATGATAAATAGATCAAGAAATGACTATTTCCCTATGGTGGATTTATGGATTTTACTGTTTGAATATTCACAACACCATTACATTCTTTCAGACTTTTATATTACATCAACTACAAATCAACATCACTAGTAACAAACTTTTATTTAAAAAAATATTACATTTAAACGGACACAAAAATAATGTCAACTTTTTAGGATTCACAAACACTACACAATGGGAAACAATTCTCATTTACCTTTATTATTGCATTTCAGTTATTCAACTCATATGCTTGCAGCAACAGCATATCTACATAGGCTTAACACATGATCACTCATGGATGCACATACATTACTTTTAACATTCACTCATACATGTGCATTCAAATGATGGGGAAAAACACATTACATTCTCTCGAGGAATCACAAAACACAACATATGGATTTTACTGTACTTTTAACATCATGATTCCATCACCAGAAACCATTAGGAATTACGTACAACAAGAACATCATTACACAAGATTACAGATGTCACTTTATGGGAAGGAACAACAATGTCAGACCGCTATATAGAAGTCAGCATATGTGGGACACAATCACAATATATACGTATATGTACATAACACGCATCACCCATCACGCAACCACAAAGCACACATTTAGATTTTATTCAGCACACAATAACAATGTAGCACAATACAACAACACAATGAGGATTTCAGAACTACATAGGCAGGTTAATAATATCATGACGTCATTAGAAGATTCAACCATACACATCACAGATTCACGACTGTACCGCCCCTTTCGGAACTTTAACACTCAATACTACAATACAACATATACGTAAACAACAGTTTGGAACAGCATTATTAAGGCGATTTCAATGGGACAATTAATAAATATTGTCAGATCGCAAATCACTTATATATATAATACTACAGATGACAGCCGGAAGTTATTCAGTATTAGTGCCATTTGAATGGGACGCATAAAATATTGACATCTCGGCAATCACTTATATATACAATACTACAGATGACAGCCGGAAGTTCTTCAGTATTACTGCGATTTGAAAGGGACGCATACAATATTGACAGCTCGGCAATCACTTATATATATAATACTACAGATGACAGCCGGAAGTTATTCAGTATTAGTGCGATTTTAAAGGGACGCATACAATATTGACAGCTCGGCAATCACTTATATATACAATACTACAGATGACAGCCGGAAGTTATTCAGCATTGGTGCGATTTGAAAGGGACGCATACAATATTGACATCTCGGCAATCACTTATATATACAATACTACAGATGGCAGACGGGAAGTTCGGAATTATTATTGTGATTTGAAAGGGACGCATACAATATTGACAGCTCGGCAATCACTTATATATACAATACTACAGATGGCAGACGGGAAGTTCTGAATTATTATTGCGATTTTAAAGGGACGCCTACAATATTGACAGCTCGGCAATCACTTATATATACAATACTACAGATGGCAGCTGTTACTTTATCGTTTACAAACAATATTGCAGCAACATTGATCGATCACATTCGATGCACATTATACACAACTATGCACTTTCATTCATGTTTGCCTGGACGTGTGCTTGTTACTATAAGATCGCGTTTAAGAAATATTGATTACGCATATGAACAAACATTACAAACATGCACTGTATGTGTGATATTTGACACTTTCACATTGAGAATCATTGTTTGAAAATAACATTTCAGCAAACAACAAATAAACGCCCACTGTGAAAGCATTCGCGCCGCTCACATACAAACAGGTGAATACAATCAGCAATCATTACAAACTCACTACCATTGGACTAATTGTACTATAAATCCCCCAAACAACATGGCCAATGCATCACTTGTGATCCACATCAGATCAAGTGCTTACCTTGTTACGCTGTTTTGAAAGATGGATGACGATGACATGGTAGACGCTGCTGGTGCTGCTATTGGCGAACTAGCTGTTGGTCGAATCAGGCAGCCTCGGCGTCTCAGACTGAGATGAAGGGGTCGTCTGGTTCGAGGTCCTCCTGTCTACAGGGTGAGACCCACCTTGGAAAACATGAGCGACTTTGAGGTTTTTGATAAGTATCGGCTCGATCGCGAACAGCTCATTGGCCTTTACGATCTTCTTAAACCTCATTTGGAGCCACGTATAAGAATAAGGACTGCTGTTCCCGCCATGAGTAAGATGCTAAGCTGTCTATACGTCCTGGCCTCCGGGAGTTTTCAATCCGGAGAACTGTACATGCATGGCCTGGCTCAAGGTACATTCTCTGGGGTGTTTGATAACTTTCTGTACGCCATGGTACGTATCAGTAAGCAATACATAGGATTCCCACAGAATGATGGTGATTGGAGGCGCCTGAAGCGGGAATTCTTTGATATTGCTCAAATGCCCAATGTCTTGGGAGCCATAGATTGTACCCACATTGCGCTGCGTGCTCCAATTGATGACTCGCCCTTCAGAAATCGCAAACATTTTCATAGCCTCAACGTGCAGTATGTTTGTGACGCACAGATGAGGATTATGCATGTGTGTGCGAATTTTGGAGGTGCTTGTCATGATGCCCGCATCCTCTCTCTGTCGTCCCTGTGGAGACAGTTTGAGGAAAGACAAATGCCCCCTGGTTATCTCGTTGGTGAGTATTTGTGCACAACATGGTTAATTATTTTGACAATTGCCACTGTAGTTTTAAAATTTTAGTGTAATGTTCAGCTATAGGATGCAATTTAACCATATATTTTCCCCCCGCTAATTTCTACTTTTAGTTCAATGCAGATATTTAGCATGTCTTACCTTTAGACATGTGCACCGCTAAAAAATTCGGTTCGTTTTCGGTTCGGATCGATTCGGACTTTTAGAATTTCGTTTCGGATCGAATCTGATTCGGCAAAATTTGAATAAATTCGTTTCGGATTTATTCGGATCCGAATAAATTCGTTTCGGATTTATTCGGATTCGGCTGAATTCGGTTCTATTCCGTTCCGAAATTCGGTATGTTTTTACTACACTAACACCCATTTAGTACACTAAGTCACTAACACCCATAAACTACCTATGAACCACTAAACCGAGGCCCCCCCACATCGCAAACCCTATAATAACATTATTTAACCCCTAATCTGCCGATCGGATATCGCCGCCGCCTACATTATAGCTATTAACCCCTAATCTGCTGTCCCTAACACCGCCGACCCCTACATTATAGTTATTAACCCCTAATCTGCCTCCCCCAACGTCGCCGCAATCTAACTATAAGTATTAACCCCTAATCTGCCGACCCGATATCGCCGCCGCCTACATTATAGCTATTAACCCCTAATCTGCTGTCCCTAACACCGCCGACCCCTACATTATAGTTATTAACCCCTAATCTGCCTCCCCCAACGTCGCCGCAATCTAACTACAAGTATTAACCCCTAATCTGCCGACCGCAAATCGCCGCCACTATAATAAATGTATTAACCCCTAAACCGCCGCACTCCCGCCTCGCAAACACTATAATACATTTTATTAACCCCTAATCTGCCCTCCCTAACATCGCCGCCACCTACCTACAATTATTAACCCCTAATCTCCCGCCCCCATCGTCGCCGCTACTATAATAAGGTTATTAACCCCTAAACCTAAGTCTAACCCTAACCCTAACACCCCCTAACTTAAATATAATTTAAATAAAACGAAATAAGTTTACTATAGTTAAATAAATGAATCCTATTTAAAACTAAAGACTTACCTGTAAAATAAACCCTAAGATAGCTGCAATATAACTAATAGTTACTTTGTAGCTATTTTAGGATTTATTTTTATTTTACAGGCAACTTTGTATTTATTTTAACTAGGTACAATAGTTATTAAATAGTTAATAACTATTTAATAACTACCTAGCTAAAATAAATACAAATTTACCTGTAAAATAAATCCTAACCTAAGTTACACTAACACCTAACACTACACTATCATTAAATTAACTAAATAAATGAATCATATTTAAAACAAAATACTTACCTGTAAAATAAACCCTAATATAGCTGCAATATAACTAATAGTTACATTGTAGCTATTTTAGCATTTATATTTATTTTACAGGCAACTTTGTATTTATTTTAACTAGGTACAAAAGCTATTAAATAGTTATTGACTAATTAATAGCTACCTAGTTAAAATAATTACAAAATTACCTGTAAAATAAATCCTAACCTAAGTTACAATTAAACCTAATTAACTACAAGTACCTACAATTATCTACAATTAAATAAACTAAAGTACAATCACACCTAATCTAAGCCCCCTAATAAAATAACAAAGCCCCCCAAAATAAAAAAAATGCCCTACCCTATACTAAATTACAAAAGTTAACAGCTATATTACCTTACCAGCCCTGAACAGGGCCCTTTGCGGGGCATGCCCCAAAGAAAACAGCTCTTTTGCCTGTAAAAAAAAAAACACAATCCCCCCCCCCACATTACAACCCACCACCCACATACCCCTACTCTAACCCAAACCCCCCTTAAATAAACCTAACACTACCCCCCTGAAGATCTCCCTACCTTGAGTCGTGTTCACCCAGCCGGGCCGAAGTCTTCATCCGATGGGGCAGAAGAGGACATCCAGACCGGCAGAAGTCTTCATCCAAGCGGGGCAAGAAGAGGTCTTCCATCCATCATACAAGTACCAAAATACAAACAAACACTAAATTACAAAAAATAATAAAATATTACAATAATTTTAAACTAATTACACCTAATCTAAGCCCCCTACTAGCTATTAATATAGCTTCAATATAACTAATAGTTACATTGTAGCTATTTTAGGATTTATATTTATTTTACAGGCAACTTTGTATTTATTTTAACTAGGTACAATAGCTATTAAATAGTTAATAACTATTTAATAACTACCTAGCTAAAATAAATACAAATTTACCTGTAAAATAAATCATAACCTAAGTTACAATTACACCTAACACTACACTATCATTAAATTAACTAAATAAATGAATCCTATATAAAACTAAAGACTTACCTGTAAAATAAACCCTAATATAGCTGCAATAGAACTAATAGTTACATTGTAGCTATTTTAGCATTTATATTTATTGTACAGGCAACTTTGTATTTATTTTAACTAGGTACAATAGCTATTAAATAGATATTTACTGTTTAATAGCTACCTAGTTAAAATAATTACAAAATTACCTGTAAAATAAATCCTAACCTAAGTTACAATTAAACCTAACACTACACTATCATTAAATAAATTAACTACAAGTACCTACAATTAAATACAATTAAAAAACTAAACTAAAGTACAACCCCCCCCCACTAAATTACAAAAAATAAAAAAATATTACAAGAATTTTAAACTAATTACACCTAATCTAAGCCCCCTAATAAAATAACAAAGCCCCCCAAAATAAAAAAAATGCCCTACCCTATACTAAATTACAAAAGTTAACAGCTCTATTACCTTACCAGCCCTGAACAGGGCCTTTTGCGGGGCATGCCCCAAAGAAAACAGCTCTTTTGCCTGTAAAAAAAAACACAACCCCCCCCCCCCACATTACAACCCACCACCCACATACCCCTACTCTAACCCAAACCCCCCTTAAATAAACCTAACACTACCCCCCTGAAGATCTCCCTACCTTGAGTCGTGTTCACCCAGCCGGGCCGAAGTCTTCATCCGATGGGGCAGAAGAGGACATCCAGACTGGCAGAAGTCTTCATCCAAGCGGGGCAAGAAGAGGTCTTCCATCCATCAGAAAAGTACAAAAAAACAAACAAACACTAAATTAGCAAAAATAATAAAATATTGCAATAATTTTAAACTAATTACACCTAATCTAAGCCCCCTACTAGCTATTAATATAGCTACAATATAACTAATAGTTACATTGTAGCTATTTTAGGATTTATATTTATTTTACAGGCAACTTTGTATTTATTTTAACTAGGTACAATAGCTATTAAATAGTTAATAACTACCTAGCTAAAATAAATACAAATTTACCTGTAAAATAAACCCTAACCTAAGTTACAATTACACCTAACACTACACTGTCATTAAATTAACTAAATAAATTAATCCTATATAAAACTAAATACTTACCTGTAAAATAAACCCTAATATAGCTACAATATAACTAATAGTTACATTGTAGCTATTTTAGCATTTATATTTATTTTACAGGCAACTTTGTATTTATTTTAACTAGGTACAATAGCTATTAAATAGTTATTGACTAATTAATAGCTACCTAGTTAAAATAATTACAAAATTACCTGTAAAATAAATCCTAACCTAAGTTACTATTAAACCTAACACTACACTATCATTAAATAAATTAACTACAAGTACCTACAATTAAATACAATGAAATAAAATAAACTAAAGTACAAAAAAAACAAACACTAAGTTACAAAAAATAAAAAAAATTACAAGAATTTTAAACTAATTACACCTAATCTAAGCCCCCTAATAAAATAACAAAGCCCCCCAAAATAAAAAAATGCCCTAACCTATACTAAATTACAAAAGTTAACAGCTCTATTACCAGGCGGCATCTTCTCTGTTCATCCATCCGGAGCGGAGCGGCAGCATCCTGAAGACATCCCACGCAGAGCATCCTCTTCTTTCTTGATCCGACGACTAGGTGACTGTACCTTTAAGTGACGTCATCCAAGATGGCGTCCCTTGAATTCCGATTGGCTGATAGGATTCTATCAGCCAATCGGAATTAAGGTAGGAAAAATCTGATTGGCTGATTCAATCAGCCAATCAGATTCAAGTTCAATCCGATTGGCTGATCCAATCAGCCAATCAGATTGAGCTCGCATTCTATTGGCTGATCGGAACAGCCAATAGAATGCGAGGTCAATCTGATTGGCTGATTCCATCAGCCAATCGGATTGAACTTGAATCTGATTGGCTGATTAAATCAGCCAATCAGATTTTTCCTACCTTAATTCCGATTGGCTGATAGAATCCTATCAGCCAATCGGAATTCAAGGGACGCCATCTTGGATGACGTCACTTAAAGGTACAGTCACCTAGTCGTCGGATCAAGAAAGAAGAGGATGCTCTGCGTGGGATGTCTTCAGGATGCTGCCGCTCCGCTCCGGATGGATGAACAGAGAAGATGCCGCCTGGATCAAGACTTCTGATGGATGGAAGACTTCTTCTTGCCCCGCTTGGATGAAGACTTCTGCCGGTCTGGATGTCCTCTTCTGCCCCATCGGATGAAGACTTCGGCCCGCTGGGTGAAGACACGGTAGAGAGATCTTCAGGGGGGTAGTGTTAGGTTTATTTAAGGGGGGTTTGGGTTAGAGTAGGGGTATGTGGGTGGTGGGTTGTAATGTGGGGGGGGGGGTATTGTGTTTTTTTTTACAGGCAAAAGAGCTGTTTTCTATGGGGCATGCCCCCGCAAAAGGCCCTGTTCAGGGCTGGTAAGGTAATAGAGCTGATTACTTTTGTAATTTAGTATAGGGTAGGGCATTTTTTTATTTTGGGGGGCTTTGTTATTTTATTAGGGGGCTTAGATTAGGTGTAATTAGTTTAAAATTCTTGTAATTTTTTTTATTTTTTGTAATTTAGTGTTTGTTTTTTTTGTACTTTAGTTTAGTTTATTTCATTGTATTTAATTGTAGGTACTTGTAGTTAATTTATTTAATGATAGTGTAGAGTTAGGTTTAATAGTAACTTAGGTTAGGATTTATTTTACAGGTAATTTTGTAATTATTTTAACTAGGTAGCTATTAATTAGTCAATAACTATTTAATAGCTATTGTACCTAGTTAAAATAAATACAAAGTTGCCTGTAAAATAAATATAAATGCTAAAATAGCTACAATGTAACTATTAGTTATATTGTAGCTATATTAGGGTTTATTTTACAGGTAAGTATTTAGTTTTATATAGGATTAATTTATTTAGTTAATTTAATGACAGTGTAGTGTTAGGTGTAATTGTAACTTAGGTTAGGGTTTATTTTACAGGTAAATTTGTATTTATTTTAGCTAGGTAGTTATTAACTATTTAATAGCTATTGTACCTAGTTAAAATAAATACAAAGTTGCCTGTAAAATAAATATAAATCCTAAAATAGCTACAATGTAACTATTAGTTATATTGAAGCTATATTAATAGCTAGTAGGGGGCTTAGATTAGGTGTAATTAGTTTAAAATTATTGTAATATTTTATTATTTTTGCTAATTTAGTGTTTGTTTGTTTTTTTGTACTTTTCTGATGGATGGAAGACCTCTTCTTGCCCCGCTTGGATGAAGACTTCTGCCAGTCTGGATGTCCTCTTCTGCCCCATCGGATGAAGACTTCGGCCCGGCTGGGTGAACACGACTCAAGGTAGGGAGATCTTCAGGGGGGTAGTGTTAGGTTTATTTAAGGGGGGTTTGGGTTAGAGTAGGGGTATGTGGGTGGTGGGTTGTAATGTGGGGGGAGGGATTGTGGTTTTTTTTTACAGGCAAAAGAGCTGTTTTCTTTGGGGCATGCCCCGCAAAGGGCCCTGTTCAGGGCTGGTAAGGTAATAGAGCTGTTAACTTTTGTAATTTAGTATAGGTTAGGGCATTTTTTTATTTTGGGGGGCTTTGTTATTTTATTAGGGGGCTTAGATTAGGTGTAATTAGTTTAAAATTCTTGTAATATTTTTTTATTTTTTGTAATTTAGTGGGGGGGGTTTGTACTTTAGTTTAGTTTTTTTAATTGCATTTAATTGTAGGTACTTGTAGTTAATTTATTTAATGATAGTGTAGTGTTAGGTTTAATTGTAACTTAGGTTAGGATTTATTTTACAGGTAATTTTGTAATTATTTTAACTAGGTAGCTATTAAATAGTCAATATCTATTTAATAGCTATTGAACCTAGTTAAAATGAATACAAAGTTGCCTGTACAATAAATATAAATGCTAAAATAGCTACAATGTAACTATTAGTTATATTGCAGCTATATTAGGGTTTATTTTACAGGTAAGTCTTTAGTTTTATATAGGATTCATTTATTTAGTTAATTTAATGATAGTGTAGTGTTAGGTGTAATTGTAACTTAGGTTATGATTTATTTTACAGGTAAATTTGTATTTATTTTAGCTAGGTAGTTATTAAATAGTTATTAACTATTTAATAACTATTGTACCTAGTTAAAATAAATACAAAGTTGCCTGTAAAATACATATAAATCCTAAAATAGCTACAATGTAACTATTAGTTATATTGAAGCTATATTAATAGCTAGTAGGGGGCTTAGATTAGGTGTAATTAGTTTAAAATTATTGTAATATTTTATTATTTTTGGTAATTTAGTGTTTGTTTGTATTTTGGTACTTGTATGATGGATGGAAGACCTCTTCTTGCCCCGCTTGGATGAAGACTTCTGCCGGTCTGGATGTCCTCCTCTGCCCCATCGGATGAAGACTTCGGCCCGGCTGGGTGAACACGACTCAAGGTAGGGAGATCTTCAGGGGGGTAGTGTTAGGTTTATTTAAGGGGGGTTTGGGTTAGAGTAGGGGTATGTGGGTGGTGGGTTGTAATGTGGGGGGGGGATTGTGTTTTTTTTTTACAGGCAAAAGAGCTGTTTTCTTTGGGGCATGCCCCGCAAAGGGCCCTGTTCAGGGCTGGTAAGGTAATAGAGCTGTTAACTTTTGTAATTTAGTATAGGGTAGGGCATTTTTTTTTATTTTGGGGGGCTTTGTTATTTTATTAGGGGGCTTAGATTAGGTGTAATTAGTTTAAAATTCTTGTAATATTTTTTTATTTTTTGTAATTTAGTGTTTGTTTTTTTTTGTAATTTAGTGGGGGGGTTTTGTACTTTAGTTTATTTAATTGTAGATAATTGTAGGTACTTGTAGTTAATTTATTTAATGACAGTGTAGTGTTAGGTTTAATTGTAACTTAGGTTAGGATTTATTTTACAGGTAATTTTGTAATTATTTTAACTAGGTAGCTATTAATTAGTCAATAACTATGTAATAGCTATTGTACCTAGTTAAAATAAATACAAAGTTGTCTGTAAAATAAATATAAATGCTAAAATAGCTACAATGTAACTATTAGTTATATTGCAGCTATATTAGGGTTTATTTTACAGGTAAGTATTTTGTTTTAAATATGATTCATTTATTTAGTTAATTTAATGATAGTGTAGTGTTAGGTGTTAGTGTAACTTAGGTTAGGATTTATTTTACAGGTAAATTTGTATTTATTTTAGCTAGGTAGTTATTAAATAGTTATTAACTATTTAATAACTATTGTACCTAGTTAAAATAAATACAAAGTTGCCTGTAAAATAAAAATAAATCCTAAAATAGCTACAAAGTAACTATTAGTTATATTGCAGCTATCTTAGGGTTTATTTTACAGGTAAGTCTTTAGTTTTAAATAGGATTCATTTATTTAACTATAGTAAACTTATTTCGTTTTATTTAAATTATATTTAAGTTAGGGGGTGTTAGGGTTAGGGTTAGACTTAGGTTTAGGGGTTAATAACCTTATTATAGTAGCGGCGACGATGGGGGCGGGAGATTAGGGGTTAATAATTGTAGGTAGGTGGCGGCGATGTTAGGGAGGGCAGATTAGGGGTTAATAAAATGTATTATAGTGTTTGCGAGGCGGGAGTGTGGCGGTTTAGGGGTTAATACATTTATTATAGTGGCGGCGATTTGCGGTCGGCAGATTAGGGGTTAATACTTGTAGTTAGATTGCGGCGACGTTGGGGGAGGCAGATTAGGGGTTAATAACTATAATGTAGGGGTCGGCGGTGTTAGGGACAGCAGATTAGGGGTTAATAGCTATAATGTAGATGGCGGCGATATCGGGTCGGCAGATTAGGGGTTAATACTTGTAGTTAGATTGCGGCGACGTTGGGGGAGGCAGATTAGGGGTTAATAACTATAATGTAGGGGTCGGCGGTGTTAGGGACAGCAGATTAGGGGTTAATAGCTATAATGTAGGCGGCAGCGATATCGGGTCGGCAGATTAGGGGTTAATACTTATAGTTAGATTGCGGCGACGTTGGGGGAGGCAGATTAGGGGTTAATAACTATAATGTAGGGGTCGGCGGTGTTAGGGACACCAGATTAGGGGTTAATAGCTATAATGTAGGCGGCGGCGATATCGGGTCGGCAGATTAGGGGTTAATACTTGTAGTTAGATTGCGGCGACGTTGGGGGAGGCAGATTAGGGGTTAATAACTATAATGTAGGGGTCGGCGGTGTTAGGGACAGCAGATTAGGGGTTAATAGCTATAATGTAGGTGGCGGCGATATCGGGTCGGCAGATTAGGGGTTAATACTTGTAGTTAGATTGCGGCGACGTTGGGGGAGGCAGATTAGGGGTTAATAACTATAATGTAGGGGTCGGCGGTGTTAGGGACAGCAGATTAGGGGTTAATAGCTATAATGTAGGTGGCGGCGATATTCGGTCGGCAAATTAGGGGTTAATAAAATAATGCAGGTGTCAGCGATAGCGGGGGCGGCAGATTAGGGGTTAATAAGTGTCAGATTAGGGGTGTTTAGAGACTCGGGGTACATGTTAGGGTGTTAGGTGCAGACTTAGTGTTTCCCCATAGGAAACAATGGGGCTGCGGTGTTAGTTTTTTTTCAGCCGAAACTCCCATTGTTTCCTATGGGGAAATGCCGAATCTTAACGAGCTAATTCGGATTTATTCGGAGATACGGCAGCTATTTCGGATTCATTCGGTAGATTCGGAAGTATTTTAATTCGGAAATCCGAATCGATCCGAATCTCCGAATTTACCGAATTTACCGAATTTCCGAATTAATCCGAAACGAACCGCACATGTCTACTTACCTTAAATGCTCAGATAGAGAATGTAATGTAACCATGTAGTTAGCATTTTACACACGGCTTGATTTAGGAGAAATACGCATATGTAGCATGTCTTAGCTGAAATGGGAAGATATTAGCTAATGCAATTTAACCATGTCATTGTCTCTTTCCGCAAATGTCTTTTAGTTCAATGCAGATATGTAGCATGTCTTACCTTAAATGCTCAGATAGAGAATGTAATGTAACCATGTAGTTAGCATTTTACACAAGGCTTGATTTAGGAGAAATACGCATATGTAGCATGTCTTAGCTGAAATGGGAAGATATTAGCTAATGCAATTTAACCATGTCATTGTCTCTTTCCGCAAATGTCTTTTAGTTCAATGCAGATATGTAGCATGTCTTACCTTAAATGCTCAGATAGAGAATGTAATGTAACCATGTAGTTAGCATTTTACACAAGGCTTGATTTAGGAGAAATACGCATATGTAGCATGTCTTAGCTGAAA